>NC_133619.1:157384222-157556722 GCF_048593235.1 Sminthopsis crassicaudata
ATCATGCTACCTCTTGTACTCAAACTCAGTTTTTCCAGTTTACTCCCTTCTATCTCTTCAATTATCTGTTCTATAAATTATCCTCTCAGGGCCCAAGGTACAACCTAGTTATTATGATATATGAATTGAACTAATTAACAAACAATAACTCTACATTCCAAGTAACACTTGGAAAATTTTATGTTTTAATCTTTGTGGTTTAACCTGTAACTGTAGGGAAAATCAGATAATGGCAAATCAGTAGAAGGCATTTAGGGTGAGCATGGTCTTTTGGACCTTTTCATATAAACACATTGGGATAGGTAACTATCTCCTACTTTCACATAAAGTAGAGCTGATGACTAACTGGGGTTGATAGAAAAAGCCTGGAGTATTGATGGGATTACTTCTTGAAACAAACAGGGAAGGGCACTGATGGGGAGCACCTTGCTATGTTCAATCAGAAATCCATGTCATCTTTACTGAATCCCTTTTGGGGTTTTAGCCATTACAGCACCCTGCCTAGTAGTGTCTTTCCCCTCTCCAGTGTGGTTTTTCTCTTTCTCCCTCTGCCCTCTTCTGCTTTTCTCCTTCTATTAGCTCAGATAGCTACTTTAAGGAGTTAAACTCCTCTATGGATTTAGCCTGTCACTTTAGGGATATGCTTCCACTTCAGCATTCTCTTTCTCCTGGTTAATTGTGAGTTCCACTAGGGAACCTATCTTTTCCATTGTTAATAGTTAAAACTCCCTTTCCTTCCTGTGTGCTCTCACAATTTTTTCCATATTTAAGATTCCTGGTTTATTTTCATTTTGTCGGTAGCCTTTTCTCCTAAACAAACCTATCTTTTGCCAAAGAGAATGGCCGTTGTGAATTCTTCACATAACTGAACCCCAATATTTGGTACCTGAACATCAATCTCTTCATTTGGTGCTAAACCCCAAACACATCATTTGGAACTAGAAAATGTTTTTTAAAAAACCAAAGCAAAGGGGCAGCTAGGTGGTGCAGTGGGTAGAGCACCAGTCCTGAAGTCAGGAGGACCTGAGTTCAAATCTGGTCTCAGACACTTAACATGTCCTGGCTGTGTGACCCTGGGCAAGTCACTTAACCCCAATTGCCTCAGCAAAAAAAAAAAAAAAAAAAAGCATAAAAAAAATCAAACGAAAAATAAACTTAAATTTAAAAAATGTCATTAACAAATATGCATTAAACCATCGTACTTAGCTTACTCATGATATCAACTTCTATCTCCCCTCCATCCTTTTTATCACTAACCAACTAAAAATGCTGTCTATTGCTTTTGCTACCTTTTTCCCATACCTCCAAGTTTTGTAATCTGCTTTCTGTTCTCATAGATTGATTACAACTACTATTTTCAAAGTTACCAATATTCTCTTAATTGGTACTTCTGATGTTCTTAGAATCCTCATCTATGTTGACCTCTGTACTTTTGACAGTATCAATTACTTTCTTCTCTCTCAATACTTTGTTTTTGATTTCTGTGACATACTCTTTCTTTCTTGATTTTCCTTCTATTCTTCAGGATGCTTCTCAGTTATTTTTGTTCTACCATTTTACTTAGCATGATCCTTTATTGTGGAGTACTCCCACACTGTGTATACTCTCTAATATGGTGTGCTTGTCTATGCACTTAAGTTTAATTGTCTTTCCCAGGCATATGATTTTCAGATCTATATATCTAACCCCAATTGTTCTCCTAACTTCCAGTCATGCACCATTAATTGACTATTAGACATTTGAAAAATGTCTAATAGTCATGGACATCACAAATTTAACATGCAATCTCTTCTTTCTCTACTTCCTCACCAGCCTTGACAGCCTGGAGAAACCTCTATTCAAAAACTTCACTTTCAGATTGATGACTGCTTGATCAGACCTCTATTTCAAAAGGAATCTCAGTCAGTCTTTGTCTACTGCACTAATAATTCATTGCTCTGGAATTCTTTCCTTCCTTCTTCAGGCTTTCCTCCTTAGCAATTTTTTTTTTCTCTATGTAGGAGCCTTTTCCCTCTTCTAGCTCCTCTTTATCCTTTTTTGTGTCATCTTCCACCTTTAGAATGTAAACTTAAGGGGAGAGGTTCTTTTACTTGCTTGCCCTTCATGTTCTATTTCTGTCTCTCTATCTCTGTTTTTCTCTCTGTGTCTCTTTTCTTTCCCTTTTGTTTCTTTTCACTTTCTCTCTTCTTCTTTCCCTCTCTTCTAGCTCTCAATCTTTCCTTTCTCTCTCTCCTTTCATCTCTCTTCCTTCTTTCTTTGAATCCTTCCTCAAATCTTTTACTCCTCTCTTTCTTCTTTCCTTTCTTTCCTCTTTCTGCTCTTTCTTTTCTCCTCTCTTCTCTTCCTTTTCTCTCTCTCTTCTCTGTTTCTCTCCTTTCTCTCCCCTCTCTTTTTCTCTTATTTTTCCTTTATCTAATTATTTTCTGTATCTTCTCTCCTCTCTTCTTTGTCCTTTCTTTTTCTGGTGGCCACCACTAAGGAGAGGGCTCTATAGGAAGGGAGCAGTGCAATGCAATCCCCCCTTCTCTCTTTTCTTTCCTCTAAATTTCTTTCTTTTTCTTTCTCCTCCTTCTCTCCCATTTTCTTTTCTCTCTTTTTGTCTCTCCTTTATCTCTCTCTTTCTTTCCTCTTTTTTTCCTCTATCTCTTCTTCTTCCTCACCCCTCTCCTTTTTCTGCCTTTCTTTCTCTTGTCCAAGTCTCTGTCTTTACTCTTCCTCTCTGTCTCTGTCTCTATATTTCTGTCTTTCATTCTGTACCCCTTTTTCCTCTCTTCCTCCCTTTTTTTTCTTATCATCTCTATTACATATAACAGTCATGTTATGCTATTTCTACTTCCTCAACCACAGGTCACATCTGCTCTTTTCTCATTATTCATACAACCACACCCTTAATTTAGGACATTGTCATGTCTCACATAGACTATTACAAGAGCCTCCTGGTGTGGCTCACCATTTTTAAAACCTTCACAACTAGATCCTAATCTATATTTTGTGCCTCTTATATACCATTTTTCTTCCTATATTTTATAGTTCAACCAAAGTTAACTGGGCCTAAAGTCTGCAAGATGAGCTCTATTCTTGCTTCAGATTAGAAACTATGCGACTCTTGGAAAATTTGCCTCAGTTTCTCAATTATATATGAGAATAATAACAGTACTTACTTCCCAGTATTGCTATGAAAATGAAGTGACTTGTAAAGTGCTTAACACAGTTTCTGGCACATAGCAGGTACTTAAAAATGCTTGTTCCCTCTCTCATCTCTCCTACATGCTAGTTCCCTTCTCTATACTTTTGTATTAGGAATTTTTTAGAAATCAGCCTCATCTTATCTTTGCTTCTGATCAATATTGAGATAATATTTGGGAAGAGTTTAGCAAAATGCCTGACCACAAAATAGGTATTTGTAATTTAAAAAGAAAGAATTGTGAATACTTCTATTGCAATTTCCCATGGCAGAGAGATAATGATTATAATAGGAAACCCAGTAAGGTAATAAGTCAATAGAAGAGTTATGGTGGAAGGAAAAAGGAAGTGACTGAATATAATCACTTTGCTGTCCTATTGTACAGTATATATGTACACACACACAAATGTTGTCAGCATAGTTGTAAACTCCATGAGAATAGGGCTTGTTGTACTTCTGATTTTCAATCTGTAGCATCTAGCCCAGTATTATTGTTTGTTATGGTTGTTCAGTCACATTTGTCATATCTATCTCTTATTGACTCTATTTTTGTTTTTCTTGGAGTGGTTTGTCCTTTTCTTCTGCTGCTCATTTTACAGATGAGGAAACTGAGACAAACAGGGTGAAGTGACTTGCTCAGAGTCACAAAATAAGTATTTGTCTGAAACCAGATTTGAATTCAGGAAGAGAATCTTCCTGACTTCAGGCCTGATACTATATTCACTATATTACAATTTAGCTGCCCAGAATTGGTATATAGTATATGCTTGCTAATTAAATGTTTGATAATGCTTATAACATATAAAACACTAATGTCTAGTAAGTAAAGCACAGAATGTTTGAAGGAAGAGAGGTCAGGAAATAGCCTTTCATCTGTCCTCTAAGAAGTATGTATACAAATTGATTATCTCAGAATGTCAAATGTCATGTTTCCCAAAGTATATCTGGATCAAGTAAACTTTTCTCTACATTCTTAAAGAGATTCTTAGACTTACCTACTTTTAGTGATTCAATTATAATGTAGGAGGAGCTACTTTTCCAAACCATTCCATCAGTTATTATAAAGAAGTTGACATATTGAGAGAGATGATTTGCATGATTTTCATTATTAATGCAATGAAAATTATTCTCAATAAATTCACAACATGTGTTGTTTAGCATTCCTCTAACAATGCGCATTTTCAAATTACTTTATAAACAATTATTATTTTTCTCTGATAACTCTCTTTTAAATTCTTTCCTTTCACTTGGATCTGAGCTAGGTTTTGCCAAAAAAAGTTCTAACCAAATATTCAATATGACAGTCATGCCTTTATTTCTGTTGAGGATGCTTGAACTAATGAGTTAAACTTAGTGTTCTCTATAATTTTTATAATAATTATATTTATATTAGGTCATTCTGGAATGACCTAATTGCTAAATGTTGTGCTGAACAATATTGGTTGAAAATTTAGGTGTATCACAGACTCATCCTAAATGACGATATATACTCAACTGCCTTCACAGTCTTTGAATTATCTTTATTCTTTCTTCCATCTGTTGTATTTCACACAAAGTTTATGTTAAAGTCAGATAGCTATAAGAAAGCTATAAGAGGTCATTTATCCAGTCACCATCCCATCACTCTTTTCAGATGCAGTAATTGATGAAAGAGCTTCTGGTTAGCACACTGACCTTTTCAGTCATATCCTTGCAAATTTCAGGAAAAGTAGTAGCAGTTTTATATAAAATAGGAACATTAAAATAATACAAAACTCCATTTTTTGGTTTTCATTGAACATGGACGATAGTTTACTTTTTAAAGAATCAATACCCCAGACTATCTCAGCTCACTAGAATTAGGGTCAAAAGGATCAAGATGAAATTTAATTGGAATAAATATAAAATCCTGAACATAGACTATTATTCACTCAATATATTGATGGATGTGGGGTTACAAAAATTGGATTATATGATTCTTATATCTCTAAGATCTCTTAAAGCTTCAAATTGGTGATTCTGTCTGTGATCTTGGGTGATGTTTCCTGTTCCAAAAATGAATGAATTTATATGACTGGTCAGGAAGATAACATGGCATAAAAGATATAACAATCACTTTAGAGTAAGGAAGATCAAGAAAATGTTATGTTTATATAAATAGAGTGCTAAGCTCATATTCAAGAAAGCTTGTTTAAGTCCTGCCTGAAAGACTTAGCCAGCTATTACTCTAGGAAAATCACTGAACCTCACTGATCCTCAGTTTTCTCACATAAAATGAGGGAGTTGGAATAGATGATTTCTAAGAGTGCTTGGAACTGTAAATCTATGATCTCATGGTTTTGTAAAAAGGTGCCTTATGATTCTGAGAACCTATGACTGACTTAGTGTTCCTTTCCTAACAACAGGGGCAGCTAGGTTGCACAGTGGATAGAGCATGGGCCTAGAGTCCGGCAGATTGATCATTCTGCGTTCAAATCTGACATGTACTAGGTGTGTGACCCTGGTTAAGCCACTTTACTCTGCTTGCCTCATTTTCCTCATTTGTAAAATTTTCTGGAAAAAGAAATGGCAAATCACTTGAGGATCTCTGACAAGAAAATCCAAATGGGGCTATGAAGAGTTGGACATGACTGCAATGACTGACAATAAAGCAGTAATAACTCTATAAACAACAACAAAAACAGTATGACATAGTATTTATATAGTATTTAAGATTTGCAAAAAAAAACTTTAAAAATAATATATTGGTTCATCTTCACAGCAGCCTGAGAGATTGGTGCTTTTTGATTCCCAATTTATAGATGAAGAAACTTGGATTTACATAAGCCAAGTGATTTGCTCAGGGTCACACAACTTGCAATTGTCTGACACTGGGTTTTGACTCATTTCTTCCTCACTTCAGTTCCAGCACTCCATTTACCACCTCATTGTCACAGTGTCTTCATTTATCTCCACTAAAGTAAAAAATGAGTATCCCCATCTGTTTCAGACATGTGCTTGTAAGGAACACTTCCAATTCCCCTACCTCTGCCATGTGGCTCTGTTAATGAGATATCCTGGTAGAATGGCTTCTTTCTCTTTGGATAGGCAAGTAGAGCTTTTCAAGAAAATCCTGTTCTTTTTGGAGAATGATGAGATAATTTTGTCCAAGTTTAAGTCTTCCTAGAACAGGGATAGGTATTTTTTATTTTTATTTTTTGCTAAGGGCCATTTGGATATTTATAACATCAGTCATTCACAAGCCATGTAAAATTATCAACTTATAGAGCTCAAGCAGTGGGAGATTATTGTATCTAGCTTTGTACTCATCACTGACTCCCCTTTGATTTTGCAAATGGTTTTGTGGGCCTTCGGGCCATTCCTCACCCTGGCCCTAGAATGTAGAAAGGATATCCAGATATGAGTATATGAATGACACAGGATAAGGGAGGAAGCTGGTCACACAGTTGACAAAACTACATGAAATTACCCTGGGAGTTGTTCAAAGGTCAGCATATTAGAACTAGAAAGCAACTTAATAAGCAAGGAAGGGGAAGCCTTTCTGCAATCTAGAATGCCCATCATCACATGGTCAGACAGCTTTAGCCTTAGATCTACACAGGCGATCAAACACATTTTATTGGGTCAGACCCAGCTTTGGTCATTTACATGAGCCTGCTGAGCCCCATTCTTTCAGTGTTAATATTTAGCAAGCTTGTAGCAATAGTCACCATATCAATATAGTTATAAAGGGTTTTCTGTTCTTTACTTTCCTATTCAATAATTACTGTTTCTTAAAACATTTACATATTTTTAATCTTTACTATTTACTATGGCAGTTGTAAGTCTTATAAGATGTTTAAATGTAAATGTAGAAGAAGAATGTCCTATCTGAAAACTTTTTTATTGGGACAATTTTAATGCTGCTTTACTTTTCTAGGCATAAATAGGATGTAAAAGTATAGGGCCATCTGGTATAAAACAAAACCTTAGGAATAAGTGACTTACAAGTATAGCAACTTTTAGGGGCACATGAAAGGTATGAATCATTATGGATGCTTCTGGAGAAAGTGTGATGGAAAATAGCTTTGTTTAATAAAGTTCTACTCGGAGTTCAGAACTTAAACTCATGCCTCTGGATTGAAAGGACTCTAATAAAATCCATAATGATCCTACCAAAGAGGTATAATGCTAAGGAACATTTATGGGCTGCATCCACAGTGCCAAACTGGATGGCATGAGCTATAACACTCCACCTCATTGCCACAGGGATTTGGCTGTCTGCAGTCCCAACAATAGTATATGGGCTTGTTCAACCTTTCCATTACATAAAGGGATTTTTCCCTCCTGGCATTCTGAGCCTAACCTCAGAATTCTGCAGGATTTGCCTCCCACTCATAGAATGCAAGGCTGATACCACATTGGCCACATTTCAAATTACCTGTGCCAAAATTTATTCAGACTCCTTGCACCAGAAACAATAGTTAGATTAATCTCATCTCTTCTTTGAACAAACATATAAGGGTATCCAGGTCATAAGAAGCATGTCAAATTCCTGGGGCATTTGAAAACTCAAAAGATGTTTTCTTAGTAACTATTATCAGTCTCTGTAGATACTGCCACTCATATGTTTGAACATAGCTTAGCACATTGCCTGAAACCTAATAGGTGTCTAATAGTTGCTAACTTCTAATCATTTAATGAAGTTTGACAAGTGCTAAGTTTTTTTTAGGAAACAGAATCCACTGTTTTATGTTTTAATCTAAAAGATTTGGTGTTTTAATTGTAGAGAGTATGATCTGAAAATATTATAAGAAATGACCCCAAAAGAACTATCCACTGAAATAATGTGGAAAGGTAGCTAGAGAGCTAGTTGGTTTTCATATTAGTTCAAGTACTGTCTTTGACACCTACTGACTTTGAGGCTTTGGGAAATTCACTTAATATCTTAGCACCTAAACTATAAACTTAATAAACTCCAGTGGTTTCCAATTGCCTCTAGGATAAAACATAAACTCTTCTATTTAGCTTTTAAAATCTTTCACCATCTGGCCCAATCTATGTTTCAAACTTCATTGTATATTACTCTCCTTCCTGTAATCTAAAATTCAGCTAAACTGGCTTTTCTTCATTGCTATTACTTTATCATGACATTTCCTATCTCCATGCTTTTGTATTGGCTAACTCCCATGTATGGAAGAATATTCTCAATCAGAATCATCAGCTACTTGTGAAAGTTTATCTTTCTTTCAAAATAAAGTCCAAAAGACTTCTTTATTAAACTTTTCCTTTACTTTCCAACTGTTAGCGTACTCTCTTCCTATCTATCCTATATTTAACTCATTTCATTTATTGTATTTATTGTTTTTGTGTTTATTTTGTATATGCATACACACATATACATTCATACATATAGATAGACATATCTATCAATCACACACATTATTGTTCTCTCTTTCATAGTAATATAAAGTCCTTGTGAGGAGAAATTGGTTCTTTCTGTTTATGTCTATTTATATGGCTCTTAATATATGTTTATTGATTGATTGATTTCCTTAGTGGGCCTTGTCCATCACTTCTAGAAATGAGACTAAATTCTAGTAGACTTCCTATTGTTTTGCCTTCCATATTAAAAGCTAAAGAGAGGAAAAATTTCAAAGACTTTCAAGTGATACAACTATGTCTCTCTCAATAAGCTTTTTAAGTATTGTTACTGAAAAAAATATATATATTTTTAAATCGAGTGTTTCTAAACATCCTGTAGGGAACCTAACACTGGCTAAAAAAAATTTATTGTCATAGGCCATCGTTTCCCAAACAACAAAGTAAGGTGAAAAAGAGAAACAAATAAAGCAAAGAAGAAAAACATTAGTGGTTTTAAAGTACCAATTAAAGAAAACACAATCAAAAGTTATCTATAGGTTTATGAACCTTAGAGTTATATTACTTAACTGAATAGTTTTTGACCTTCTTAACATGAACACTACTGATGTAAGATTATTTCTCTTAGGATAGCACATTTTAAACATGTCATTTTTCTTGGAATATATTCAGCGAATTTCTTTTTAGAAAATGAATTACACCCTTGTAATTTCACCCAATGGGGTGAAAACTGTGATAAAAGTATAATGCTAATAGGAGTTTTTTCTGAAGGCCATTTTATTATTTTATTTTAATGATGTTGCTTATAAATAGTTTAAATTAGACACTAGAGGGTCTCTATTCTTTATCAAAAACCACAGAAACATGTGCAAGGTGAAATTTTAAAACTGGTTTTGTGTGCTAGCAACAGTTCTGGAGATGCCCTGAGGGTAGATTTGGTGACACACCCAAAGCAGACAAAGCCACAAGAATATTATTATGATGTGTCTGAGAAAATAGTATGAGAAAGGAGCATTAGCCATCAACTGGAGACATTGGTTTTTCCCAGGCATACACATGGTCTAAGTTAAAATGTTGGCCACCTAAAAACTCCAAGTTCATACTTGGTCATCTGGATTGTCATCCAAGTCACGCCTGCTAACTGTGGTTCTCTCCCAAATCTCTGCCCTGGTTCTCTTCCTTTTCCTATATTTTCTTATTTGTTGATCTTAACAGCTTCCATAAATTCAGTTATCATCTCTATGCAGAAAATTCTTGAATCTTTTCCTCTATCCCTCACCTCTTTCCCGATTGCCAATCTTGCACTTTAACTGTCTTTTGGATATCCAGAATCGAATGTCTTATAGTTATCTTAAACTCAACATATCTCTATAGTTGATGGTGAACACATGAATAGATATTTCCCAAGGTGTGTGTGTGTGTGTGTGTGTGGGCGGGGGGGAAATCAACTTTTCCTTATCATTGAATACCATCTCTTACCCTTCTTTTTTTCCATACCAAATAATCTCTTTTGCCCTCATCCTTTCTCCTTCAACTTTTGAATACATTTTACAACCCTTTGAACATTTTTAGTGGGTGTTCTCTGATTCATTTTACATTTTTAAACATTTATTTCCTTAAAAAATACTTTGGAGAACAAAGCTTGCCTTGCAATCCAATAATAAGTACCTAATCAATACTAAGTTAATATATGTTTTCTGGCTCTTGCTAGTAATATTACTAATGTACTGTTATCATTAAAAAATAATTTTTCACATCCTATCCACCCAGGTAGCAATTCACTCAGATCATTCTTCTAACTAGAATTATGTACCATATTTTTGAGCCTAAATTTGTTTCTTTACATTTATGTATTTTATATTTAATTTTATTAGATATACTATATTCAGTTAAGATAATTTTAGATCCTTAATCATCCAATGTATAAACTAATCACATCCTAGTTTACTATTATATAGAAATTTATTAAGGATTCCGTTGATAAACCATTTGATTCATTGTGCTGTGCAGAAGAAATCCAAAGTCAGATTCTTGGACCAATGAACTAGAGAATTCCTTAAAAAAACAACAACATAAACTCATTACTATTGATATTCACTAGGAATCTACTTACCTATATTATCATAACATTTTTCTCCATCTAGCCCACAAGAATTCCACGAGTTGTTTTGTCTAAAATTTTACTAAACTACAAGCATCTTTTGTCTATAGTTTTCCTCTGAATTAGCTATTGTAGCATGGTACAAATTCCTTGTACCATGAATTAATTTGATACTCTAAGATATTTGAAATAAGATGACTTGAATTCAATTGTAGTTTTTTCATTTACTAGATATGGACTATGGGTAATTGAACAAGTCTTTCTGAGTGTTTTTTTTTTTCCTCATCTAAATATGCATAATAATACTGCCTTATGAACAGGATAGGGATATCATAAGGATGAAATGAGATAATGCAATAAAAATGTTTTCTAAATCATAAAATCACACTGTATATGAAACTCATTTATTATTGTATATTGGAAGGGATATTGTGCTATGAGTCAGAAGATATAGATTCTAGTCCCAATTCTGTAGCTAATTTGTACAATTCAGTTTTTATACTTCAGTTTCTACATCTAAAAAAATGAGACAATTGGGTGAAATGAAAATTACAGAATTTAAGTTTAAGAAGATATTCCAGAAGCCACCTAATTTAACCATAGATGCAAAGAATCCCCACTACCATCTTTTTTTTTTTTTTTTTAGTTTTTTTTTCAAGTTTCTTAAGGTATTCCTTTGATCAGTAGTGGGTTGAATGTGCCTAGAAAGGATAATTAGATATAATAGTTTCAACACTCAATCTTCTATACTACTTAGCTGTCTCATATGAGTGTTAATTTTGGAGGCACCAGAAATCCTTTGGAAGGTAATGAAGCAGCTATGGACTTAGAAAACTCCTGTCTATGATTTTCCAATTCATTAGCTCACTGATTTCAATTTTTTATGATTCTTTTAAAACTAATCGGACACAATCTGGAATCCTTATACTAAAGACTATTTTTTTTTTGTCTTTGTCCTGATTTCTGTTATTGTAGGGACAGAGTTAATATGCTCAATATGTATTTCCATAATCTTGGTCCTCATAATAAGAAATAGTAACATAGAATCCACAGACTCTCAGATAGCCTAGCAGAATGGCATGTCAGCTGCAATATTCTATCCCCTTTCCCTCATCCATTATTATTTGGTGATGGCACTGTGAATTGGTGGTAGTCATAGTGAACTATAAGCTGTCATCTTATACATCTAGTATCTGGCTGACTCCTACAATAAGGGTGTCAGTATCCTTGGAACATTTTGTGTAAAAACTCCCCATGTGCCATTGAACACTAAGTGATGGAATGATTTGCTAAAAGTGATTCGTGATTCTATAGACCCAGCCATACATTCAAAAACAGCTTGATTTTTAAGGTTATTTACTCCTAAAAAAGAAAAAAAAACTTTCTTGGAAAAAAACTAAAAATTTCATTATAATATTTCTGAAGTATATTGATCATCAAATATTACCTTTTTATGTATAAAGTATTCTCCTGTTCAACTGTAGTAAATTGTATTGAAAATTACAACAAAAAATAATAATTGGAATGTGAATACATTGGTAAAAAATTCACACAAAGCTTTTCCCTTGGTTAGGATCAAGAAGTATGAGAATGAATCTAATACTTAATATGCAACAAGAAAATGGTATTTACACACATATATTGTATCTAGGTTATATTGTAACATATGTAAAATGTATGGGATTGTCTGTCATCAAGGGGAGGGAGTAGAGGGAAGAGGGGGATAATTTGGAAAAATGAATACAAGGGTTAATATTATAAAAAAATTACTCATGCATATATACTGTGGAAAAAATTCTAAATAAAATAAAAAAAGAAGTATGAGAATCCAAACTTTCATGCAAATTAGACTCAAGTTAATTCACATGCTGTTCATACATACATACCCACCCATGTAGATATGTGTGTATATATATATGCATATATAAATGCATAGACACATATGTATGCTATGTATAAATGTATATATTTATCTATCTATGAAATAAGAAAGGCAATTTTTCAATTCTTAACAACACTAAATCTTCATAAAGGGAGAAACTTTTAAAATTAGTAATTTTTGTATAGTTTAAACCAATTAAACTAGGGGAAACTGATCCATCAAATTTAATTTTTGTTTTATTTGTGGTCATTTTTAGGTTTGTGTCCTATATTTCTTCTCAATTTAAGTTTTGCTACCAGTAATAGCTATTTTGCTGTTGTTTTTTTTCCCCCTACTTGGCTCAAGTTATCATCATTACTCAATTTGCTTGTGAATTGTTACACAGTTGCATTTTCTCTCTGCTGTTAATGCTAGTAATAAAATAGCCAGAAGCAAACATGAGAGCCTTATAAAATTATACTACAGAATATAGCACCCTTTATTTGTTTGGGCATTTGTTAATTAAAATTTATATAAGGTAATCTTCCAAAAAACATTACACTTGCAAGGACATTATCCTTTAGCTCTCTAATTTGACTGGATCCTTTGTGTTAGCCATTTAAAATTTTTCCAGAGACATCCTACATATTTTTTCTTTCTTTCTTTCCTTTGTTTCCTCCCTCCTTCCCTCTTCCCTTCAACGATGGATTGGACTAGATGATTTTTAAGTTCAACTTTAAAATAATCAAAATGGACGTTGTGATAGCAAACATAGTCAAGTTGTAACAGTTTATTTGAAGAAAATATGAGCAAAAATAACATAAACATAGAACAATAGCTATGATAGAATAATAGCCAGAGAGAGAAAGAGACAGAGACAAAGAAAAAGGAGAGACCGAGAGAGAGGGGGGAGAAAGAGAGAGGGATAAAGAAGTAAAGAGAGAGAGAGAGAGAGAGAGAGAGAGAGAGAGAGAGAGAGAGAGAGAGAGAGAGAGAGAGAGAGAGAGAGAGAGAGATATTTCTCTTTGCCTTGTAATCTGAATTGTAATGGAGGTATTTTTCTTTCTAGCCATAACATCTTATTGCCTTCACCCCTTCACTCTGCACTAACAATTATCTTTTGGCCTTTCTCAACATGATGCCCCTCAGATTTTGTGCTTCCTCTCATGTCTGTACATAAATAACCCTCCTTATCTGTGATTTTAAAGAATCAGAATGTTAAAGCAGAAAGGGACCTTAAAGATGACATAATCTAAAATTCCCTTTCTATAAATGGTTAAACTAAAATATAGGGAGATTGAGTGAACTGTTACTCAGTGTCATAGAACTGAAAAATGGCAGAGTCTGGATTTGAACTCAGGATTTCTGACTGCAAATTCATTGTTATTTTGTCATTATCAGGTTTCATAATAACCAAACCTGACTTCAGCTTTCATAAAAATGTTAAAATATCATGCATTTTCCCACTTTCCTACTTATCATAGAAGCACAGAATTTGAGTTAGAAATGTGTTATTAGCTCCCTCTTGACCCCATTTGTCTTTTACCTGCCATGTCACAATTAAAATTTTCACTGCTGCCTTCTAAAACATTCTAATATCTCTACCCTGCAAATATCCATTCTAAAATCACCTTCATTTAATTCTCTACTCTTCTGGCTAAAAATCAAAGTTGAAAAAAAAAAAAAAAAAACAAAACTATTTTAACTGAAAAGATCTAGTCTGACAACTTTATACTCTCCAATTATATTCCCCATCCCTCATATTTCTCTTTTTGTTTTACCTTATGAGATTTCTTCTTCCCAAAATGTCCTCTTCTTTTTCCTTTCATTAACTTCCTAGTCATTGGTTAAAAAAAATGATCATAATATTTTAACCCTTATGTTCTAATTTTTTCTTCTCCCGTGATACATAGATCATGCACTATAATTGTCAACTAGTGAATAATAATTATTTTTAAGCCAATACAATAGACAAAGCACTTTGGTAAGCACTCATATATCAATATAAAAGGGGAATAGTTCATACCTTTAAGGGATCTAAATTCCTTTATAGGAGGACACCATATATATGGGACAGGTGACCAGGAAGGAGATTGCCTGGGGCAACAAAGGTTGTTGAATTGAACCACAGTAAAGCCAGTTCACTGCTCTTTTCTTGGAACTGTGGTACAATGCTGATCCTCTTATTGAGTTTGGAGTAAAATGAGTTAGAAAAGGAGGGAGAAACAAGGGAAAAGATATGGTATTGACAGTATTGACTTCATTTTTGAAGAGTACCAAAATGTCACCACTATCTTGCAATTGTTATAGTGTATCTGACTATGGCTAATCAGACCAATATGAGCTTGGAAGGCTCTACTATAGGTGAAAAACATAGAGTCTATATGAATAATTAATACTGGCAATAGATGTGTGGCAGTAGATCAGACGACAGCATGGTCAAGAAAGATGATTAGAGGGGATGTAAAAGGTGTCTGATCTAGAGACTAAGGCTGGCTTAATCTAAATCTTACTGACTTTATTCTAGCTTACAAGTAATTTATGCATATAAAAATAGAAGTTTTCATTTTTTGCCTTTTTCAAAGAATTCTGTTAATCACATTAATCCTTTCATCTCATCAATTCCTTCATTCTAGAACTAGCCTGCCTTTTGTCTGTGAATATAATAAAATGGCAAAACCTTTAAAAATCAAGATTTACTAGCATATACGTATATATAATAGGCTTTGAGGACTTAAAAAAATTTTACTCTATTGTCAATATACTTTAGTTATTTAAATTTTGTGTGTATCATTTGATCTTCCTATCTCTGTTCTTTATCTCATTTCTATGTTAGGATTTCAACATCTCATTCCCTCTTTGCTTATTTTGATATGAGTGCACAGATATATTTTCTGTTAAATTATATTAATTTATGAATATTAAATAAGCTTAAATATTATTAAATATAATTTAAAATTATATATAGCACAATGTATGCATATATATACATACATACATGTCTGTCTATCTATTTACTATTGCATTGTTGTACTATCATTCTCTACAAGGAGCAAAACAGTAAGTAGATGAAGGTGACTCTATTCCAGGTTTTAAGGTTTTGTACTGTTCTCTATCTTATTTCTGTTAGGTTTTCAATATCTCATTCCCTCTTCCATTCCCTTTGCTTGTTTTGATTATGAGTGCACAAATATATTTTTTGTTAAATTATATTAATTATATGAATATTAAATAAGTTTAAATATTATTAAATATAATTTAAAATTATATATATCATATGTGTGCATATATATATATATATATATACATACATACATGTCTGTCTATCTATGTACTATTGCATTGTTGTACTATTATTCTCTACAAGGAGTAAAACAGTAAGTAGATGAGGGTGACTCTATCCCAAGTTTTAAGGTTTTGTACTATTTTGCCTCTGGACATATGTTTCCTTACCATATTAGGTTTTGATCCTTTTGAAAGATACTTAATTGTAGTCTGGGGAGTATGACATTTTCTTCAAGAAGTTGATATACTAGGGGACACATTCCTTCCAGACATATGCCATTATAAGGCCTCTGTTCCTCTCCTAAATTCTATCAAAATACCATACAAATGCTCCTTAATGCCATGTAGTATAAATTGTGACTGAATTTGCTGGTTTGAAGTTGAAGGAAGGAAAGCTTTTCAGAGGACAAGAAATATGTGTGTATGAAGTCTGAAGAAATTTGACAAATAGTTTCTAGACTTCTGGAAACTTTTTCAGAATATGCCAAATCATACCTACTAGACTTCTCTTGATTCTTAGAGAAAAAGAAATAAAGAGGTAAGTCAGTAATAGAAATGAATGAGGGTTGTTGTTATTGTTTCTGTTTTGGAAGTCTATAGTCCACATTTACATTCTATTAAACAAAATTAAGTATAGGTATACAAAATAAATCAAATAGTTACAATGCAATTTGATACAAAAGTCATAACCAATTGAAGGAGATCTATCATTTAAAATATGGTGCTTGACCTAATCTTTGAAGGATACTAGTGATTTTAACTTGGGTAAAGAATTAATGCATTACCAGATATTGAAAAATTTTTGTGAAAAGGGAGAGAAATGAGAGATGAAATATTATGAATGATGAATAACAAGTACAATTTAACTGCAATGTAGGCTTATAAATTGTTTATTCATGTTTCTTTTCAAGTACTTTATCTGGACAAAATATCATTGTTTTTAATCTTTTAAAATATTGTATGTTCTTTTTCTGAAATCCTTCCAGAGTAGTAGGAAAGTTTGTGTAGACATCAGTCTATTCTCCCCTACATAGCGACCATATTTGTTGCCTTTTTTTTTTTTTGGTGACCTTTTAAATGAAATGACAATCCCATTTTCAAAAGCTTTTTGTAAATTATTTATTTTACAAGCATCGATTACCTCTTCTTCCACCACATCACTCTAAATAAACAAATGAAAAATGAAAAAATCCTCAGAAAAATAGAAATTATTTTTTAAAGAAAAATTTTCTGCATTGGTCTTATCCACAAAATGTATAGAAGTATCCATTTCACTCTCACATTAAGCCCAATAGAAGACATCTTTTCTCCAGTTTGGAGATTTTTTTTTTTTAAACAAACCCTGGGAGGTTAAAGAGGTACTAATACTGATTAACAGGAAAATGAAAAGATGTGTGCCTGGGGAGATGTTTCTAGTTAGCCCCCATGGGGGGGAAAAGAGGAGGATAAGGAGGTTATGTACATTTCCAATGAATGCTGATTTTATTAAATATATTTGCATAATTTGCAAAATGTGTGAGGATTGTATAAAATACTTCTTTAGGATGGTTGTTCCATGATTTCTGCAATTTTGAATCTATGAATTTTTAATGGTGTTTTTTTTCTTTCAAATATTTGATGACTTAAGTTGTGAGACTGTTGTGAGGAAGATAGAGACATTTCCTCAGCAAGAATAATTTTAGGGAAATATCACTTCTAAAGAAAACTATGACTTCAAAAAAATAGCATGTCACAGTGATGGTCTAAGCTATTATGCTTGTTTTGTGCCTTTGAAATAAAGTCAGGCCCACTGGCATATTTATTTTATCGACTAATTATATTTTAGAATCCTTTAATGTTATTGTAGACTAACTTTTAAATTAAGTTGGAAAGTGTAGAGAACAAATAAACAACAGCAACAATGAACTTTTCATAGAACTCCGGGAATATCAGTGCCCAATAACCTGGCTGCTGGTACAACTTCTACAGGTTTCCTCTAGAGAAGGAATCCTTGCAAAGATACCACTTTGTCAAAGATACCACATGAGTTTTTGAGCTGCTTCCTCAGTAGCCCAATTTTATGAAAACCTAAAAAAGGAAATTATTGCCACCAAAATTCTTGTTACTGTAAAATGGTTCAATATCAGAAACAGAAATGATTTTTATAATGAAATGATATTAAAGAAATGTATTATTGTCTGCTTTGTCATTTCACTTTAAAAACATTTGTTTGACCTTTCCTTCTGACTAGCATCTGAAAGTTGCTTATATGTATTGTCTCTCCTACTAAAATGTGCGATCCTTACTAATAACTAATATTTTATATAATGCTTTAAGGTTTGCAAAGAGTTTTATTATTTCATTTTATTTTATCTGTGCTCCCTGGGAAGCAAACTATCTTGCTATGTATCCCCAGTGTAAAGAATAGTTCTTTGAAAATTATAAGTGCTTAATAAATGACTTTTCATTCATTCATCTTTGACTTCTTTCTGAACAAATGTGACATATGGATATTTCATGATTTTGTATTTCTAACTGTAACATTTAACACCTTTTTCTTCTAAGAATCTCATAAGACTTCACTGTTAACAGATATGTAAAACAAATTGAATTTCAGATAAATGTCTGAAAGAAATTAGGGCTAGCTTCAAGGAATTCAGGCTATAGAGAGAAGAATTTCAATAGAAGGTAGAAATTTATTATGAGTTTTATAAATATCACTAAAACAGATTTCTTCAACTTTCATGATGCCAGGTCACTGAGATAGAGTTTCAAGGAGGAACTATACTCCCACGTACCCTTCTAGTCTCTGCCCTCTAATCCAATTAACTTCTGAGATGGCAACATATGCCTTTTTTCCTATCTCTTAAATAAGATTTTTGCCTGCTTGCTTGAGTATTTTTTTGGTCTGATGTCTCCACTTCCTTATTAGCATTTTTTCTTTAACTCCTTGCATTTTTCATAGTTTAATGTATTCGATGCTAGATTTGGTTTCATGGAAGTAGGGCTCAAATCCTACCTTTGCGATGTAATAATAGGCAAGTCATTTAATCCTGAACGTTTGCAAAATATAGATAATAAAACAGTGCTACCTAGAGTATAAAGCATATAGATAGTGTATAGCAAATAGATAGTTAACATAAGAGCCAGATAGAACTAATTGTGTGACTGTGGGCAAATGACTTAAGGTCTCAATAATCGAAGTAACTCTCAGATTCTAAGTTGTAGAGAAGGAATCAATCTCAACTTCAGTTGATGGAGGGAATTTCCACAAAAAAAACAGTTTTTTATGTCAACTAATCACATAATCCCTTTGTCTACATAGAGCACACATTTTAGAGGGTTGTTGAAAGGTTCAAATGAGATAATGTATATAAAATGTATTTGAAAACTTAGAGTTATATTAATAATTAGCTGCTATTAAGAGTGAGCTGCAAATGTCTAACATTTCTCCCTCTCCCCGGATGTATTCAAGAAATATGTTTGGGGCACAGACAAGATGGTAGAGAAAAGACAGGGACTGCCCTGAGCTCTGCCCCAAAGGTCTCCAAATAACTGCAAATAAAATCATAAAGCAATTGCTAAAGGGTCAGAACCCACAAAAGGACAGAATAAAATAATTTTCAGCCTCAGACCAGTTAGAAATTCATCAGGAAAAGTTTGTCATACCTGGGTTAGTGGGGAGCGCAGTCCAACACAGCCCCATCCCCAGTAAATGAGAAGCAGACCTTGGGAGCCACCAAATTACCAGCAAATGTGGCTGCTTCCTGAGCTCTCAGCCCACAGACAATAAGGGGGTTGAACAACTAGTCAAAAGGAAGTTTCAGGGGTCTCTTTGTTTGTACTGAAGAAGGACTCTATTGCTTTGCCCACATGCAAATCCAGGTCATTGTCCTGGGTGGCAGTTTCTTGGTGAGAAGGAATACTAGCACACCAGAGCTTTCAGCCACCAAGAAGAGGGAACTTCTGCTTTCTTGATCTTAATTGTCAGGCCAGAATTAGAAGAAGTGGCAGGGAATCCATCCATATTCTGTTGCATCTCAGATTCAGAGTTGCATTGAATGCATGATCATCTCTGTCAACAAAAATTTGCACAGCAATTCTACCTCCATTTTGGATGGGCTAGTGACCTTTTTAAGTTAAATAATTTACTGTCAGTCTTGATGCCATTTTCATCCTTATTAAAGACATCTTACAACATCAGTGAACAAAGCATTCTGAAAAGCATGAGAGCAAGCCCACAACCTTCCTTCACTTCAATGATGACTGGGAAAGTGTGAAAGCATTATCTATTATCCAGAACCCATGCAATCATGCTGTTGTGAAACTGATATAATACTGATGAATTTCTCTGGTCACCTAGTTTTGCTATGATCTCCCATGAGGCTTCATGGCTTGACAGTATCAAAGGTCTTGGTCAGATTGATGAATGCTGTATACAGATTTCTGTTCTACTCCTGGCATTTCTCCTGGAGTTATCAGGAAGCAAAAATCATATCCATCATTCCTTGGCCCTTTCTGAAGCCATAGTGGCTCTCAGGTAGATGACCATCTTCCAGGCGAAGAATCAACCTTTCAAGGTGGATTCTGGCAAGAATCTTGTCATCCATGATCACCACCCCTCTGTGATGATCACAGGAAAACCTATTTTTTTTTCTTAAATGGGTCTCCCTATTTCCAGTCACTCTCCTTTATGAATAACCCTTCAAAAAAACTGCCAAAACAATTTTGTTAATGTTCATAAGTGATCAGGTCACTCTCCTGCTCAGAAACTTCCAATGGCTCCCAGTTCATTATGGAATAAAAATTTTGTTTTTATCTTAGAATAGATGCCTTAAACAAAATAAACAGAGGAAATCATATTAGATCCACAGAGAACCTTAGTTCAAATGCCTTTGCTGATATTTACTAATTGTGTGAATTGAGAGGGAGAAATGTAAGATAGGTCCTCTGGTTCTTTGTTTCCTCATCTGTAAAAATGGAAATTGGGTTAAAATGTAAGTGATTCTTCTACCTTTGTGTTTTAGATCCTACGTTTCTATCTTTTATTTTATAACACTGCCTTTCATGTTTTTTTACACCATAGATTACTATTTCTTTCTGTACTCTACTTGTCGATATTTGTGTCTCTATATTCATGCAGGCCATTCCCCATGACTGGAATTCATTCTTATTCCAAATCCACTTCTCAGAATCTTGTCTGGGACTATTGCATTTATAATGGGAATTTTGGATTTCCTGCCACTCCCTTCTCATTCTTTGTCTTTCTTGTCTCTGAGGACTTTGAAAAATGCTGAGCATATGGCTGTTGGAAACTATATTTGACCTGCCCTCTTTTCTTTCCTAATCATGTGAAATCTTGCATAAGTCAGGGAATTAGTAGTGGTGGATAAATTCTGGCAAACCTTATGAGGATCTGGCAGTGTTGAATAATAATAATAATAGTAATAATAATAACTGACATTTTTATAGCCCTTTAAATTGATACAAATATTACATACCTTAACATATTTAAGTCTTACAGAAATCCTTTTATGTAGGTATGATGGTTATTATTGTCCCCATTTTACAGATGTTAAAAAATTAACAGAGAAGTAAAACAATGCCTTTATTTACAGAATGTGGGTCAGATAGGGGTTTTGAGCTTGTCTTTCTGACTACAAATCCCAACATTCTATCCACCATAGCATAGTTCAAGTTATAAAGAGGGGAAAATGTTACCCTGATTATTAATTTGTTTTTCAGGATTCCTGAAGTTTAAACATGGATACTTATTAGTTGTGTGATCATGAGCAAATCTGTTAACCTCTCAGGGTCAATTTCCTCATGTGAAAAATGAGAATATTAATATTTTCATTTTATAACTTATAGAGTTATAAAGTATTAATGTAACCTTTAAAGTACTATTTAGATTTATAATTATTAATTCTACTCTCCTCCCAAGTTCAAAGCAAACTACCTTAATTATTCTACTGTGACCCTTGAACTCCAATTCTGTTCTCAATAGCCTCCCCTGCACCATTGAACCTGTCAACCAAAATTCAACCTGCCTCTAATATGAAACTAGCATTCCCTTGAGGACTTTGGTTCATTGCAATTCACTCTATTAATGATCACTAATTTTCTTACTTATCCAGAGTTACAGGTCCAGGGAGATGACTTGGTATATTCCTTGTTCCCAGTCTCACTTCTAGAACATTGTTCTACCAGCAGCCCTTATTGATTTTTCCTCTGTAGAAGTCTATATGATTTACATATATCATTCTTTCTCTATTCTTATTGCTTTCCTAAGTTGATATCTAGTTTATTTCCCAAACTTTTCCAAATATACATACATATGTATGTATGTATTTTAAGAAGTCTTGGTTAGATCAGGGATTTTAAAATTGATAATTTCATTTTTTGTTCTTTTTCTATTATTATTTTTATTTTCCCCAGGTTAATATAAAATTTGGTTCTATATGAACATTCATTTTTTTTACATATTTCCATATGAATCATTTCCATTCTGGGGAGACAACTATTTTCAATGTACTACCTTAACAGGTTTTTTTTTTTCCTACTTCATTCACTACTATTGTAGGATTTCACTGTCTTTATTCATGACTCCTCTCCAATAATCTGATATATATTTTCTCAAATCTCCTCAACTCTCTAGGTTTCTTTCTTTACCTCCTTTCAGAAATACCCTGACATGATCATCTAAGATCTTATCATCTCTCAGGATTTTACCATCTTCAGGATATTGTGATGTTCATTGTCTGACTTTTCACAACCCATTTTGTTTTTGTTTTTCTTTGTTTTGTTGACAGAGATACTGGAGTAGTTTTCCATCTCCATCTCATTTTACAGATGAGGAAATTGAGGCACACAGGGTTAAGTGACTTCCTTGGGGTCACACAGGCTGGATTTGAACTTAGGAAAATGAGTCTTTCTGACTTCAGGACTAGCACTCTATCCATTACGTCACCATCTACTTTCAGGAGGCAAAACTTTAAGATTATTTTCTGACCATAACTGATCTTTATACTTTTCATATTTATTCAGGCACTAAACTAAGTCTTTGATCTCAAACTAAACTCATTTTCTTCACCTCGCTTTCCCCCAAGCAAGTTCTGTCCGGCTTTGCCATTCACCTTAATTTTCATGTTTAGCACCTTAGAAATTTACTATTCTCTATTCTTCAATTTCCATCAGTTATTGACCAAATTCAGTTGCTTCTCTGTCTGCAGAATCTTTTTACATTTAGTTTCTCCTCCATTACCATTGCCACTACTCTTGTGCATAGAAAACAGTATGGTGAATTGGAAAGAATATTACATTTGGAATGAGAAAAAAATTTCATATGAATCCTGCCTCCATCATTTACTACCTTAAAAGAAACTTAGGCAAGTATCTTTCCTTCCCCCAAACTCAATTTTTTCTCCCATAAAAAGAGGGTATTGGACTAGATGACCTATGTGATTCTCTCTCCTTTAAAATCCTGTGACCTCTCATTATCATCTTTTAAAATCGTTGCAATTGTTTCTTAACATGTTTTTCAGCCTCTATTTTATTTTCTTTCCTACATCCATAATTACCAATGCCAAGAATAATATTTCTCAGTTCTTATAGTAGTTATTTATCTTTTCAATAATCTTTAGTGATTCTTAGTACCTAATAAGTTAAGCTAAAAATTCTTTTCTTGGAAAGATATCTACAATCTGGTGCCTTTCCTTGTCAAATATTTTTGCTGTGTTTTATTTTTTATACACTTTAGAGTCATCTAATTTATATTTCTCCTTGCAAAACATTTCTTATACTTTTATACTACTATCATTTTGAGTTGTTAATATATATGCCTAAAATGCCCTCTTTTTCACCTGTCAAATTTCTAGTCATACTTTAAGCACAAATTTAAATGCTACCTCCTTCATGAAGACTTCCCTGATTTTTCCTTTGATGATGCCTTTCATCCTTGGACCTAAAATATAAATTTGAAACCTCTATAATCCAAATGACATGAAATAGTTGAAATTAGAGTTAATCAACTGTACTATATCTTTGTATGGTTGAGGAAAATAAGAGACATGCATTATTTAAATGTATGTACTAGTAAATAACACACTCTTCTGCATACAGAGGGGGCCTAGTTAATAATAATCAATAAAAACCAAAATTAAATAATATTCACTTTTTTATAAAATCTAATTTCTAAGGCTTATTTAAAGGCAATTATGACTGTCTTATGTTTATAAGGTTCTCAAATGTTTTGAAAACTTTCACTTTAGTGCCTCAGTAAATGGTGAACTGTAATAAAATCTACTGAAAAGCTCATCTTTTTAAAATCTTAGTGTCTAACTGAATAATACTTTGTTAAGGATAAATCGAACTAATTCCTTTATACATTACTTCCAGAGCTTGCTGGATAATATTTTTGTTAGCCAAATACTGAGGAAATTATTTGATTCACTGAAGATCTGCTTATGTAAACTGTAAGGAACATTTTTATTATGTTCAACTTCCTGCCCCACTGGTCCCAAGGCCAACAATGTACAACAGATTTATTGTTGGATTCATTTCTGGTCAATTTTCAGACACTCCCCTCTTTTGTAATTGGTATGTATCACTAGGATGCCAAATCTCACTTTTAAAAGTCTAACAGTTTTGAAGATCTTTTGTTACCGCAGCTTTACTTGAATTTTTTACTTGAAGATATAACAATGAGAAGTTGTCTTCTGTTCCAGTTCACATTAGATCACTAATTTTCAAAGCTGTGAAAATGAGGTGTGTACTCCTTGGATGCTATCAACTGTGTCATTGTGCATGTCTCCCGCTTGTATGGTCTTGTTCTTACTCATCTGATACACAGGGCCTCTTTCACTTACTTGGCACTTAGTACATTCTTACTGAGATGAAATGAATTGAATTGGATGTAGCTGTGACTATTAGAGCTATTTGGTAATATTTTCTGAGAAATGCTGCTGATATATATTTTACTGAGTCAAAAAATCATTTCTTTTCTAAGGGTATTGTCCATTGCAAGGAGAGGAGAACAGCAACTATTTTTTGAAAAGATTATGGAATCATACATTTAGAGTTAGACAGAACTATCTGGCCTACTATCTTCATTTTACAAAAGAAGAGACTGAGGTTTAGAGAAATTAAATGTGATTTCCCCAAGATAATTTTTCTCCTCCTTTGATTCTGAATTAGTTTATTTTGATTCATTGCTAAGTGAATATACTAAATCATGTGTCTTCTCTCCCATCCCTACTCTAAGTCCTTGGTTACTATATTGAGAATAACTCTTTTAAATTTTTTGTTTGCAACTGTTAATTTACAATATTTCCATTTCAATTTTTCTTCCTTCACTCCCTCCATTCACCCCTCTCTAATACAGCAATCAATCTGATATAGGCTATACATGTACAATAATATTAAACATATTTCCACATTTGTCATGTTGTGAAAGAAATATCATAACAAAGGGAAAAAAAAACAACAAAAAAGTGAAAATAGTATGCTTAGATCTGCATTCATATTACACAGTTCTTCCACTGGATATAGATATCATTTTCCATCATGGCTCTTTTTGAATTGTTTTAGATCATTGTATTGCTGAAAAAATCAAAGTCTATAAAAGTTGACCATTTGCACAATGTCAATGTTATTGTGTGTAATATTCTCCTGGTTCTACTCACTTTACGCAGTATCAGTTCTTTTAAGTCCTACTAGGTTTTTTTTTTAATCATCTTGCTATCATTTCTTAAAGAATAATAGCATTCTATTATATCCATATACCACAATTTGTGGAGCCCTTCCCCAATTGCTGAACATCCCATCATTTTCTAATTCTTTGCCACCACAAAGAGAGCTGCTATAAATATTTTTATATGTGTGATTTTTTTTTTTGCATTTTTATGATCTCTTTGAGATACAGACCTAGTAGTGGTATTGCTTGATCAAAGGGAATGCACAGTTTTATAACTCTTTGGGCATAGTTCTCTATTAAGACATAGCTTTTGAGAGTAATATGCCTTTATTAAGAACATAACATGATAAGAGTCTGTTCAGACTTTTAAATGCCATAGTAATTGGAATGAGAAATTCTTTTACTTTTTAATTAATCATGCTTTTTTATCAAACTGTTCTGCTTTTATTTAAAATTTATTTGAATATATTTAAATCATCGTCCAGGAAAACTCAGTTCTTAGTAATGAGTCTTTTTGTGTTCTTGGAATTCTATTTTTAGTTTTTTTTTTTTTTTTTATTGTATTTTGAAATGTTGTGATCTTTTCAACTCTGCTTATTTATATTTCTCAGCTTACAAAAGAGCAAACCCTTTAAATACTAAGATAAAAAAATCTTTTAGGAGAGAATTTACTTTCAAAAATAAATATTCTTAAAATTTATTTTCTGAAATAAAAATTATTTTTAAAAATAACTTCAAGGAAATGTCTTTAGCACAAAATTTGAAAAAAATATGGTAGATGATTGTGATGGAATACTACTTATATTATAAGAAATGATGAGTTTGATCTTAAAAAAAGCAGACTTACATGATATAATGAAGAGAAAAAGATAATGAAGTCACTGTCCTTTTAGTAAGTAGTTATTTTATTCCTAACATAGGAACCTTGAACTTGAGGCCAAAAAATCCACTGTAAAAGTTCTATTGTTTTGTTTTCATCCCCAAACTCTGGTAGTCCAGTTTACCTATACTACTAATAAGCTCTGGTAGTCTCATACTTTAGCTTCTAAGAGAGTAGGTTGACTATTTGGTTATAGCCCTCTTTTCAATCCATAATATATAGAGATGTGTTGAAAGAGAATGCCTTCTGAAGCTAGGCAATATGTCTCTTACATACTGGTTGGAAGACTTTAGGCAAATCAATTCACTTAACTTCTCAATGATCTAGCTAGCTCCTTAAGATCATAATTGCACAGAAAGAGTTAGCATGTAATGGGAAGAGACTTTTCATGTCTGGGATTTCCCTATTGAAATGACATCAAAGGCCTAGTCCCTATCCTTATTCCTTGATTTAACCAAATGGGTTCTCAAGATATTTTATCTTGCGATAAATTATAAAGGGAAATGATGGAAGGAAGCACACTATCAGCACTGAGAGATGACACCTGACAGGCTAACAATGAGAAGGGTGTGCACAGAACTAAAACAAACAAAATGGCAAATACTTTTCAAAGGTAATAGCGAGGAGTAAATCAATGTGGTTGCTTAAAACTAAGAATTTCTGGTGCCATATTGAAGTAGCTACAGTAAGCCAATTGTTAAATTTTTACTGTGAACATTTAAACATTGCAGATTGCCAAGTTACAAATAAAAGCGTGGTTTACCGCTTATTGATTATTTAGACTCAAGAAAGTGATGGAAAGAGTTAAGAATAAAGATAAAACTTGAAAGTGTGTCATAGGGGCTAGGTCAAGAAAGGTGTTCAGGAAGGAATGGGAGAGCTCTAAAGAGAAGGCCATTCAAGATTTAAGAAATAGAAAATGAGAAGGGAAACAAGAGTTTTCTGTATCAGAAAATGTTACTGGGGCCACAACAGACTGGCAAAGAAAATAAAGGAAAGGGTAAAATTCTAAACATTATCTAAGAAGTTGATTGATAACAGGCAGCAATCTAGCTTAAATCTATAAACATTCCCCTTCAAATAACTTTAAAATAATGTCTCAAAAAATTTTGGAGCAACAGAGCAGACAAAAAGTTAGGGTGATACATAAAAAAATCACTTGATGAAATCCAACCCTCATTCCTATTAAAAACACTAAATAATATAAGAACAAAGGAAGTTTTCCTTCAAATTATTAATAAAATCTATTTAAAATCACGAGCAAGCATCATATGTAATAGAGATAAACTGGAACCATTGCTAATAAGATCAGGGGTGAAATAAGGTTGACCACTATCACCATTGCTATTCAATATTGTATTAGAATTGTTTTTTTTTAATTTTATAATTATACATTTTTAACAGCATATATGCATGAGTAATTTTTTTAATAACATTATCCCTTGTATTCATTTTTCCAAATTATCCCCTCCCTCTCTCTACTCCCTCCCCTAGATGACAGGCAATACCATACATTTTACATGTGTTACAGTATAACCTAGATATAATATATGTGTGTAAATCCAATTTTCTTGTTGCATGTTAAGTATCAGATTCCGAAGGTATAAGTAACCTGGGTAGATAGACAGTAGTGCTAACAATTTACATTCACTTCCCAGTGTTCCTTCTCTGGGGTAGTTGTTTCTATCCATCATTGATCAACTGGAAGCGAGTTGGATCTTCTTTATGTTGAAGATATCCACTTCCATCAGAATACATCTTCATACAGCATTGAAGTGTACAGCGATCTTCTGATTCTATTCATTTCACTCAGCATAGTTGATGTAAGTCTTTCCAAACCTCTCTGTATTCCTCCTGCTGGTCATTTCTTACAGAACAATAATATTCCATAACCTTCATATACCATAATTTACCCAACCGTTCTCCAATTGATGGACATCCATTCATCTTCCAGTTTCTAGCCACTACGAAAAGAGCTGCCACAAACATTTTGGCACATTGTATTAGAATTGTTAGCTTTAGTAATAAGAGAAGAAAAAAAATTAAAGGAATTAGAATAGGTAATGAGGAAATAAAACTTTCATTCTTTGTAGGTGAAATAATATTATACTTAGAGAATCAACCAAAAAGATACTAGCAACAATTAACAACTTTAGCAAAATTGCAGTATATAAAATAAATCCACATAAATCATCAGCATTCAATATTTTACCAACAAATTCCAGCATCAAAAGATACAAAGAAATTCCATTGAAAATAACTATCTAAATTATATTACTTATTCAGTGCCATACCAGTTAAACTCCAAAATTTCATAGGAATTAATGAAAAAGATTGTGTATGAAGATGGCTTATTTATACCACACCTAAAACTATATTATAAAGCAGAAATCAGCAAACCATTTGGTACTGGGTAAGAAATAGAGTGGTTGATCAGTGGAATAGGTTAGGTTCACAAGACACAATAGTCAACAACTATAGTATTCTAGTGTTTTATAAACACAAAGACTCCAACTTCTAGGATAGGCACTCACTATTTGACAAAAATTGATGGGAAAATTTGAAAGTAGTATGGAAGAAACTGGGCATTGAGCAACATCTAACACCATATACTAAGATAAGATCAAATGAGTTAATTATTTAGATATAAAGAGTGAAAATATAAACAAATTAGGAGAACAAAGGATAGTTTACCTCTCATATCTGTGGAGAAAAAAAAAAGTAATTTGTGGACAAAAGGAAGGACTAGAGTATATTATGAAATGCAAAATGAATAATTTTTATTATATTAAGTTAAAAGTTTTTGTACAAACAAAACAAGATTAGACAAGATTAGAAGAAAAACAATAAACTGGGAAAAAGTTTACTTTTATGGGTTCTGATAAAGGCCTCATTTCTAAAATATATTGAGAATCAATTCAAATTTATAAGAATACAAGCCATTCTCCAACTGATAAATGGTCAAATGATGATATGAACGAATAATTTTTAGGTGAAGAAATTAAAACCATTATTATTCATATGAAAAAATGTTCTAAATTATAAGTGATCAGAGAAAAACAAATTAAGACCATTCTGAGGCATCACTTCATTCCTCTCAGATTGGCTAAGATGATAGGAAAAGATAATAAGAAATATTGGTAGGCATATGGGCAAACTGGGACAGTAATACATTTTTGGTGGAGTTGTGAACTAATTCAGTCATTCTGGAGAGTAATATGGAACTATGCCCCAAAGGGAAATCAAACTGTGCATACTCTTTGATCCAGCAATGTCTCTAATGGACTTGTATCCCAAAGAGATGATAAAAAAGGGAAAAGGACCCACATGTACAAAAATGTTTGTAATGGCCCTTTTTTGTAGTGGCAAGGATTTGGAAACTGACTGGATGCCCATCAGTTGGAGAATGGCTGAATAAGTTATGGTATTTGAATGTTATGGAATATTGTTCCACAAGTCCTGGAGAGACTTTCATGAACTGATGCTAAGTGAAGTGAGTAGAATCAAGAGAATATTTTACATAGCAACAACAAGAGTATATGA
Source organism: Sminthopsis crassicaudata (assembly GCF_048593235.1). Taxonomy (NCBI): domain Eukaryota; kingdom Metazoa; phylum Chordata; class Mammalia; order Dasyuromorphia; family Dasyuridae; genus Sminthopsis; species Sminthopsis crassicaudata. Next base: position 157,414,090 of record NC_133619.1, read on the forward strand.
TGATCAGTTCTGATAGATGTGGCTCTGTTCAACAATGAGGTGATTCAGATCAATTTCAATAGATTTGTGATGGACAGAGTCATCTGCATCCAGAAAGAGGACTATGGGGACTGAATGTGGATCTTTACATAGTATTTTCATTTTTTTGCTGTTGGCTTGCTTTTTGTTTTCCTTCTCCTTTGTTTCCTCTTTGATCTGATTTTTCTTGTGCAGCATGATAAATGTGGAACTATGTATAGAAATATTGAATATATTTAACATATATTGGATTACTTACTATCTTAGTGGGGGGTTGTGGGAAGAGAGGGAGAAAAATTTGGAATACAGGTTTTGCAAGGGTGAATTAAAAGCTATGCAATACCTTGAAAATATAAAGTTAAAAAAAAGAAAATGATCTTTAAAATTAGAATTGGGCGAGTGGAAACTAATGACTCTATGAAATATCAAGAAATAATAAAACAAAGTCAAAAAGTGGAAAGAAATTAACAATTGGAATTGACAATTGAGCTAGAATTAAGGATAAGTAATTTTAAGAATTATTGGACTTCCTGAAAGTCATGATCAGAGAAAGAATCATAGACATTTTATTTCAAGCAATTATCAAGGCAAAATGCCATGATATCTTAAATCCAAAGGGTAAAATAACAACCAATAAATCCCACTGATCATGTGGAAGAGATTCCCAAATGAAAACTTCTAGGATTATTATAGTCAAATTCCAGAACTCCCAGGTTAAAAAGTAAATACTTCAAACAACCAGTAAGAAACATTTCAAATATCATGGAGACAGTAAATATCCCACAAAATTTAGAGGCTTCCATATTAAAGGAGTCAAGGGGCTTAGAACATGATATTCTGGAAGGTGAAGGAGCTAGAATTACAACCAAGAATAACTTATCCAAAAGACTTTCAAAGATTCCTGAAGAAAAGATCAGTGCTCAATAGAAAATTTGACTTTCAAACACAAGACTCGAGAGAAAAATAAAAAAAAAGATAAACATGAAAGAATATTCATAAGGAGGTCAAAGTTAAACTATTTACATTCCTATATGAGAAGATGCAACTCCTAAGAATTTTGACATTTGTAGGGCAGTTAAAAAGAGTTTATATAGAAAAAGGACTTGGTGTGAGTTGACTATATTGGAATGACCTCCAAAAATGAAAAAAAAAATAAAGTATTGGAAAAGAGAGATGCTCTGAGAGGAGAAAGAGACATACAGAATGAGGAAAATTTTCTTACATAAGAGTGATATTAAAAGAAGAGCTTTTGTAACGGGGAGAAAAATGGAGGTTGAGCATTGTCTAATGTGGAAATATATTTTGATTTCATATGTGTGTTTGATATGATATTGCTTGCTTTCTTGGTGGGCGGGAGAGGAATAAGATGGAGAGAATTTGCAATTAAAAACTTAAAAATAAATAATATTTTAAAATTAATAATATAGTTTAAAATTTGAAAAAGTGTGTCATATTTATGTTCTGCCCCTCCCCGGCTATTTATTAAACATGCAGTAGCATTCCTCTGCATTTAATTCATGTTCAGTAGTCCATAAGCATACCATTGTGTGGCAATGGATAGATTTTTGTAAGTACAAATCTAGTCTCACTTACTAGCTATTTGAGTTTTGGACAAGTCACTTAACCCTTTTGGCTTTAGTTTCCTCATCTTTAAAATGAGTTGGAGAAGTAGATGGAAAACTACTTCAGTACTTTTGCCAAGAAAACCCCAAATGAGTTCATGAAGAGTTGGATATGGCAGAAATAAGTGAACAATCAGCATTGCCACAGCAAAATAATAAATTTAAAATTGTAATTTTCAGTCATCAAGAAACATTTTGATCATCTTCAATAAACTTTGTTTTATAAGACACCAGAGGACATGATTATTTTTGGTAAGATTTCTATCAACAAAAAATATTTTCGCTTGAAATGCATTCTGAGCTTCCACTTCTGCATCAACTTGGCAATTTATACCACCTCTACCCCCTAAGAGGAAGTTCAACTTTTTTCAAACTCTGGAATGAATTTTGATTCTCTATAACTATTTTATTAGAAGCTGGTACTTTTATCATCTACCTTGGTTCACCAGTGATTACTACAAATCAGGGCCACTGTATCTACCTCAGTTCCAATTAGATTTTGACTTTGTCTCTCCTATTTCTCTGTGACTTGATTCTTATTTTAAGAACCAGGCTGATCCTTATAGCTGATTAACTTGATCAATGTTAGGAAATACACAAAACTAAGGTCAGAGAAGAATTTTTCTTTTTTTAGTTGTCTGCTTAACCTATTGGTTTCCCAACTTGTGGATTGTAGGCGACCAAATGGCTATAGAATTACTGCAAGAGGTTAGAATATAATTATGCATGAAATATTGTCATTTGATCTTTTATTTTAGTACAAATATGCTTATCTGAAATTTTCCATATCCTTCATTTGTTCTTTGCAGCCAAGAAAGTCTAATATGTCTTCCACATGGCAAGCCTCATTAGAACATAAGCTGCTTGAGAATTGAGGTTATTTCATTTATTATATTTGTATCCCCAGTGCCTACCACAGGCTGGTATATAATGCTATATAAATACTTATTGATTGAAAACCTGTCATATATTTAAAGGGTCAGCTATAATTCCTTACCTCTGTTCCCCACACCAAATCTCTTTTTTTCCAAGTTAAAAATACCTAATTCATTTCTTTTACTTTTTGTTATATATGCCTGCTATTATACATGGAACTATAATTTTCAAAGGAGATAGATTTAGTGCATTAACTTTGTTGCATTCATTTTACGGTCTCTTTACACTGAGGTCTTAGAAAACTAAATCTGTTAATTATATGGTGTTGTTATCCATATTGTGAATTTAGTAGCATTTTATGCCTGACCAATCAAGTTAAAGATGAATATGATATAAGAGGACATTATTAGTGTTCACTATTGTTTCTTTAGATCCATTTGGTCTAGGTAACGTCCAGATCCATTTGGTATAGATTTTCAGTTTACAAGAATTTTAGGTAATTTTGGATCTTTCCCAGTAAAAACCTTGGTAGCTTATATCTTTTGTCATGCAATGTCATCTCTGACCATAGGTTTTTGAAAGTAGTTGATAATAAAATATCTCTAAATGATGTCATAGCACCACTTACAAGAACACTTCACCATCACAGGGACACACACAGACACAAAAGCACAAATGTGCACCCAAAGTCATTTCTGTGGAGAATGCATTACAAACTTTTTAATGAGGTGTTGAAACCAGAGAATAATTCGAACTTCTGTAATTTCACACTCATTCAGTGTGGGGGAAAAATTAAAATTTCCAGCTGCTGCACAAGATACAAAAATTCACAGTACACTTATAAAACTCACTTTCCTTCCCACATGGAAGAGATTACTGCCACAGCTGCTGTGATTCAGTTGTTACACTCAATGCAGGAAGTGTCATGAATTATTCTGCAGCAGAAGCTAGTAAGAGAACACAGAGGGTCACTATCCATGGTGGGATAGGGTTGGCAAGGAAGCTTTGGAATGCTTGGCAGCTAGGATGGCTGTGGTCAGAAAGCAGACTCAACCTTCATCTTCAAAATTTGTTAGCTAATTCATGGTAGTAGAATAGAAAGTGTATACTTCAAAATAATCTAACTTGAACTTTTGATTCAATCAATTATCTGAGTTCTACCAATATGGCAGTCATAACCAGAGTCTCAGCTGCCCTAGTTTTCCAGTCCTGATAATATGAAGCTGAAGCAGTGTTACAAAATCAAAAGAAGGAACATTTATTTTATTTTTAATTAAAGCTTTTTAATTTTTAAAAGATATGCATTCATAATTATACAATTATCTTGCTGCATAAGAAAAATCAAATCAAAAAGGAAAAAAAATGAGAAAGAAAATAAAATGCAAGGAAACAACATAAAGAGTGAAAATACTATGCTGTGATCCACTCTCAATTCCCACAGCCCTCTCTCTGGATGTAGATGGCTCTCTTCATCACAAGATCATTGGAATTGGCATCAATCTTCTCATTGAAATGGAACATTTTTAACAAGGAGTGTATAGATACAATTAGTGAGATCTTGAGAGTGATTGTCCTTCATTCTTTTACTTTCAGATTGTAGCAAGACCAACACAATAAATACTATCAATATTACAATGATATTCATCCTATAGATGTGAAAGTCAAAGACAGCTCCTGTCTTAAATGAACCTTTAATCTAAAACCAATATGACAGACAGTAAGAGAACAAATTGTTTAAAAATTTAATTTTGCTTGCATATTGCAAATGTTTAACTCACTAAAAGATGTTCTAAGTACCTACAGTTTCAACTTGAGTTTTATTTTTTCTTGGATAATAATGATGATGGTGATGATAATAATAATATTAAATAGTATTTATATAAAAATTTAAGGTATATTCTATATATTAAATCTATCTATCTAAAGACATTACATATATTAAATCTATCTATCTAAAGGCACATTTTATATATATATATATATATATATATATATATATATATATATATATATATATATATATATATATATACTTGATCCTTACAACAGCACTATCAGGCAGCCTTAACTTTTATTATTATTTCCCTTTTATGATGAAGAAACTGAAATACAGATTGGTTAATTGACTTCCCAAATTTACATAGGTAGCAAGTATCTGAGGCAGTATTCAAACACGTCTTTACTATCTAGCTGTCTTTATATAGACTGCTTAAAATTTCAACACAAGGCTTTCCTCTTCTAGTTTCCTTGTATTTCTCTGCTCTATTAATTGTAAAAGCTGTGGCAGAAATGCTTGGGAATTATACAACATTGGATGATTGTGCAATGATAAGGACTCTTACTAATGAAATAAGTAAACTCATAATGTTTTTCAAATTATTGCAGGATTCTTCAGGTAACTAAAATAGTACCTAAATAATATCTAATAGTATCTAGATATACTTTAGGTTTTTTGGTTAGAAAGTTCAATTGAAAATAACAGTTTGAATGGTTCCACTTTGGATTGTGTAGAAATAACAGAAAGGATTTCAAAAATATTTTATTTCATTCTTTTGATTTTAAATCACAGGTAAAGCTTAGATTTGTACCATTTAAGTCTGAAAGAGTAAATATTGATTCAAAAGGTACCAAAGGTAAACTTAGGGAATACCTTAGGCTCTGTGAACAGTCAGCTAAATGAAGAATGAGAAAAGTTATCAGCAGTCATCCCCTTTCTTAAGGATTACTTGCTTCCATGTCTAGTCCCTATTTGCTGCTGAGGAATTACTTTTGATTATGAGTTTGAAAAAAAAGATGGTGATTAGTTTTTGTGACTTTTACCAAAGAAACCTCTGGGGTAACATTTTGGCTCAAACTTCTTCTACCTTAATTAGTTTGCTGAAACATTAATCCATATATTCAGTGCTAGAGGATTCAACTTCAGTAATTGTTTATAGGTCTCTCAGCCACCGGTAATATTGGGAGTTAATAATAGAGTCTGGCTACTAGATTAACCTAAGGAATACACTATGCAATGAGAAGGTTTACAGCAGTATGAGAATTTCAATTTAAGATACAGAAAAAAATAAAATATCGAGTATACTGAGCATGGATTTGGCAATATGCTTCTGACATTTTTATCTATCAAGACCAATCAATATTCTTACAATTGACCTCTTCCTTTCTTTTTTCCCTAACAAATCCAATTCTTTGTTCTTTCATACTTGAGTTATTAGAACCATAGAATAACAGAGTGAGAGCTGGGAGTGAGTCTTAAGATGAAGATCCCCAAGGGATGAAAAAAAAATAGAACTTCGCTAATGTCACCCAGAGGTTCAGCAGCAAAGTCATAGACTTTGTTTTATTTTTTAAAAACATGCTATTTCTTCTTTAACTTATAGTCTTTCCAAGCTTCATAATCTTTCACTTTTGTCTTTGTATCCTCAGACATGACACAGTGTATGACATGTAGTGGGTCTTAATGTGTGATTTTTAACTGAAAAAATGAGTAAATGTTATATACATGATTAAATGACCTTGCCTTGGATGTTACTCTTAGTCCATTCATAGGATAAATAAAACCCTTTGATTGGGGCTCAACATCTTTCCATTAGGCAGATCTATTTTGGAGTCTTATGGATCTCACTTTAGATCAGTCCGCATTTTTCATTTTAGTAAAACTAACTTGTGGCTTTTTTACTTTTATACTTCACTGTCACCCTGACTCTGAAAGTTTGATAAAAATAATGTAAGATAATAGATTTAGAATTAGATGATTTAGTTTTCTAACATTTATTTTTTCAAGATGAGGACAGATGAAATGACTTGCCAATGGTCACATGGATAGCTTACTTTAAGCTGCTTTTGAACCTCATGCCCTCTAATTTCAGATTTATCACTCTTTCTAATGAACCTCACACAAATTTTCTCCCAGAGTTTGGTTGCCTGCTACCTCTATTAATGGATAGTTTTAGTATTTTCTTAGATACTGTTTTAGCCATTTGGTTATGTTCACCAAATGCTGTTATTGTAATCTTACCATGCATTCAAATAGTAAGGAGCAAGCCAATTGTGTTTTTCCTGATATTTCAGATGATGTCTCTGACTCAGCCACCAAATGTAAGCATTTATTTTCCTTATTTATCACCAGGATAGCTTACTCCAATATAATGATAAATGGTACTTACAGAAGTGGAGACTCTCTCTACTTATGAATGAAGGTAGCCAGCTTCTTTGCTATTTTTGGGAGATTATTGACTTGCTTAGCATCACAAAACTAGTACTGTGTCAGAGGAACTGCTAAAGCCCATCAATGGATTTCTAATTTTAGTACAAGCTTTTTATCCATTGTACTATAACTATCATTATTTTAATATACACTTAAAGAAAAATTTGAAACTTGTCCAAAATAAATAGGTATTATTTAATAATAAATTAGGTATGAAATAGGTCTCTGTTTACCCATCTCCAAGCTTTTCTTTCTTTTTTAAACAACATCCTGCCACTCAGGTTAGAGCTAAATAGTTTTTACAGTGATTTGTTTTCAGTTATCAAACACATCTTTAAGGGACCATCTATCCCTTTAAAAACAATCGGAAATGGACAATTCTATCCTTCCCTACTCCCAACCCCAACCCTAGTCATTGATTCTAGTTAAGTTAACAAACAGAAAGCCTTAATTTCCTTTTTTCATTTTTTCTTATTTGAGAAGCCTTGCTTCTTTTCCTAATATAAGCAGAAAAGAAAATGAACAATCTTGCCAAGTAGGAAGCTTAGCATCCAAATGATAAGGTTCTTTTCATTTTTTAAAAAACATTTCTCTAACAGTTTGTCTCATTGGTTTTCTAGCTTTTTTTGTTTTTCTAAATAGGACAGAACTCAACTCCAATTTCCTCCTCCCATTAGCTCTCAAACTGGGAGCTTGTTTAAACTTTTTTTAATATACAATTGTTGGATCTGTATGTGGCTTTATTACTCTTTATAGCCCACTTAGAAATGGCTTCAGCTTACCAACTGCATTAGGTAAAGAGTTTCCAGAGACTGTTTTATTTAAGCTCCTTTATTCCTTATGCAGACCAGAATATATGAAACTAAACTTTAATAAGACTTTTGGACAATGATTTAAACTGATTGTATTTCACTTTTCATGTCTACAGTATTATTTCCTTTCTCTGATTCCTGTCTTCTTCCAAGAGGTTGTTTTGGCTGTCCACCTGTTTACAACAATCTTTTGAAATACCCTTCTTTTTCAATACAGTGTTGTTTTTCTACTTTATTCATAGTCTCTCTTGATTATTTATTTTTCTGGGTAGTGGAGAGTGTTCTGGGAATGAAGTCAGAAAGATACAGGTTCAAATATCACCTCTACCACTTAGTAGCTTTTGTGACCAAAGGCGAGTCTTTTAAGTAGCCTATAATTCATTTTCATCATCTGTAAAAGTAGAGATCATACTTAGAAGTGATTATATCATAAAATAATGAGACTCAAATGAGATGACATGTATAACATATTTTGCCAGTTTTAAAGTGTTGTATACATGCCAGTGACAGAGAGAGCAAGGTGAAGCAGATAAAGAACTGGACTTGGAATCAGTTTTAATCCAAGTTTTAACTTGGATACATACTAATTGTGGGACCTGGGCAAGTTGTCTAACCTCTGAGTAACTCATGAAATTCCTTAAGCTTCCTGCAGAATAGTTTTTGGTTTGTATTGGTAGAGTGAGTTTCTTCACTGGCTATTCCCTAAAGCAATGTCTGTCCCATGCTTCAATACATACATAAACACATAGATAAATGATTGGAGGTGTGTGTGTGTGTGTGTGTGTGTGTGTGTGTGTGTGTGTGTGTGTGTGTATGAGAAAGAGGGAGAGACAGAAACAGAGACAGAAAGGGAGGGAAGGAGGAAGGGAAAAAGGGAGAGGGAGACAGGCAGACAGACAGAGATAGAGACAAAAAGACAAAAAGAGAAAGACAGAGACCATGATCAATAGATTGAATCCAGCAATGAGTGAATGAATGAATAAAAGCCACGCTTTTGCAGCAGTGATGATGCTTGTTTTTGTTTGTTTTTTTAACTTGAGTGTCTTCTGGGTTTATATTGCTTCAGAAGCAGATAATTAGTAATGATTATTATTGCTAGAACACTCCAACCATGAAAAGGTATCACCTCTAACATTTAAAAATTATCTTCTAAGTCCTTTCCACAGATAATATCTTTGGTTTTTATTTCAGCATGTGACCTGTATACTTTATTGGATCAGGAATACTTGCTTTGGTTTCTCATTCAATTTGCTGCTTTCTGAGCTTGGCACTTGCCCCAATTATTAGCAGACAAGAATTGTTCCTTCTTCTTCTCTGTAGAGTGTGGTAGGTATCAAAGGAATTGCAAGTCTTTTCTATTTTTATACAATGCATGGAAAGAAAATTCTCCATAAATGATCCATCGTGGTATGGAGGTAACCAGACAATGAATTTTTGATGGTTATGTCAAAGGAGTTTAAGTAAACTGGTGGCTAAAGACTAAGGAAAGCTTTAATAATCATCCTGTTGATGGATGCTATGTCTCTTATTTTAATTGGAAGAAACTCATTGTCAGAAAGTTGGTCACCTGGTGAAAAATTTTAGTCCTGTCAGCTTTTAAACGTTGCTATTTCATTGCAGGGCATTTCCCTTTCTGTCAGTCAGTCCATGATCATTTATTAAGGACTTGTTATGTGTAACACACTGATCCTAGTTCTGTGGACATAAGAAAGCCCAAAATTCTCCCATTTCCTACACTCAAAGATGTCACATTCTAGTGGTGGGAACAATATTCAAATAACTTTGTCTGTTTGTCTGAGACAATGTCTATTCAGTACATTAAGACTAGGTAAAAATGAGAGAAAGAGTGGCTTTTTTAATCTAGTTAATAAAGGAGAAGATCCTCAGGATTTCTGGCTGGAACAGAAATGTATATTTTTAAAAATATTCATTCTTGACTCACCAGTACCCAAACAATGAAGCTTGGGTTGGGATTTATATTGGTCAATCAATGATAAGTCAGAGTGATCTGAGTTTAAGATACAGTCCTTAAGAAAGAAATCTAGTCCACAAATCCTAAGGTATCTTGGAATGTTTCAGACATAAAACTTTGCATTCCTTTGGGCAGAGCATCCACAGGTACGAATATGATACTCTCTATGGAAATATGGAAAGCAGGGAGAGGAGGAAGGAAAGAAAATGAAAGGAGGAATGAAAGAAGGAAGCAAACAAGGAAGAAAGGAAGGAAAGAAAGAAAATAATATTGAAATCTAAGAGGAAAATGGATTAGATTGAAGGGAAAATAGAAGCTGGAAGGCCAATTAAGTAGGTATTGTAAAAATTCTTCTAAGAATTGATTAGGGTCAAGACTAGAGTGAAGAGGTTGTATGAGTGGAGAGGAAGGGTAGTATGAGAAATATTATAAAAGAAGAAAAAAATAATTGATAACAGATATAATATAATAGAAGAGTGAGGGATCAGGGAGGTTTATTATTGGTATCCCTAAGAATACTAAGAAAACAGAGAAAGGGTAGACCTGTAAAATTTGAGATACTACGGGATATCTATTTTAAAATGGCAAAAAGATGTGGATAAAGAACCTACAAATGAGACAGAAAATAACAGTCAATGAGATAGTCTTTAAAAAAACAACCTAAAGATGATAGACTATGTAAGTGAAAAGGGTAAATCATAGTAAACAGAATGCTAAGTGTTCAAGGAAAATGAAGAATAGAAAGTGGCCATTATGTTTAACAATTAAGATGATATATCCTTGAAGTATCAGGGCACTGAATTATTAAAAGTGATAGTGCTCTAAGAATTCCCGGTATGTTTGTTTGCTGACATATTTCGATTATGTCTGTGAATTAGTGGGTGACATAGGATTAGATAATTTAATTCTCTGTGTTTCTCTGCCTGCATCATAGTATGCAGATAGATGTTTCCTTATTATATAGAAATGGTAGAATAACATTATTCTTTAAAAGCTTAATTCTTTATTATAAAATCAGTATTTTGAAGTGTAATGCAAATTGATGAGCATAATTATCATCCTAATGATCCTAATACACAGCTATACTGACTTTCTTTAAATATTTAAAAAAGAATTAAAATCACAGTGAATAAAATATGTTTAGAATGTTGATTCGATCTGGAGGGTCTTAAATTGTAGAAATTATCCAGCACTTCATCCTCAGCGAATGCTGTTGCCACATTGCTGAAATTATTTTCATGGTACTCTTTTTGTAGTTACTTATTTTTGTACTGAAATATGTAATCACTAAATATATTCTGAAAAAAATGTTTCTTGTTACCTCTAGGCATATGACAAATCCTTTTTTTTCCCCTACAGAATATGTTTTAGCAACTAAGGTATAAGAAGACTGGAAAGATGATGAGTGATTGTGAGTAGTATCTTATAAAATAGAGAGAAGCGGTGGAGAGTAAGATCAATTTAAAGAAAGCTTGTTACAAGAGCCAAAGTCATCTCAAGAACATCAAGCATAAAGGGGAAAACAGAAGACAATAAGTAGAGCAAGGGGAAAGAAAAGCATTCAACATTCTGAAAAAATATTGTCTTCATGAAGGATAGTAGAAATTCTATGCTTGAATCCTAACTAACATCATGGGCCCAAATGTGCTTATATAGGAAATAAAACTGGTAATAAAAAGATAAAGACAGGCATAAGAGTTGTGCTGGAATTAGTACAATATAGAGGAGACCCATGTCAGAGACCATATAATTGTGAGGGTTTTGAGGAATAAGGTATCATTACAGATAATCTAGAAATTGATAGGTATCTGATGTAGAGGAAGATACTAAAGACATGGGAAAGATCTCAGATTTTATTAATTCTGCACAAGGTAAATTCAAAGACATCAAAAACTGCTATAAACTTATTCTTTCATCTATATAATGTTCCTATGAGAGTCACCCTTAATAGATCAAAGACAATATCAATGAGGATTTGTTCCACAGCTCATTTCTTTACCATTTTACAACTAACTAAAATACATAGAAAAATATAATTTCATTATATTCATTATAGAATATACAAAAGCATTTGTCTCAGTAGAATAAAATGTTGGCTTACAGATACTTTTGCATCAAAGTATTGTGTATATATATATACATATATACATATATATATGTACATATAATACATATAAAATGAAGGTTTCTTGGAAGATAAAAAAGACCCCAAACATTTCTCTATGTAATAAATTAAATCAGATGAGGCATAAAATAGGGAGATAAATGTTAGTCAAAGATATTTGCCTCAATAATGGCACAGAATTCAGGTTAAAGAGGGATTTTCTGTGGATGATAGAGTCCTCCAGATGTTTGTGGATAATATTGTGTTGTTAGCATCAAGCTCCAAAACATTTTATAATTTCCTGTAAAAGATCTGTAATCACTTAGGAAAGACCAGGACCAGATTTCAACATGCATTGGATGTGTATGTGTGTGTGTGTATATAGTAGAGAATAATATTTACAATGAAATGGAGCCAGAGATGAATAGAAACAAGGTCAGAGAGAGAAATGATGATCCTATTGATTTTTAGAAAAAAACAGAAAGTATGAAGATCTTTCATTGATTCCAGGTTTCTCATGAAGACGGACCTCCATCTTTTTCAATACTGGCATTTACTAATAGTGTTGTAAAGTAGCAAAAGGTGAAAAATTACTACTTCATAAAAATAAGGTGAGCAATACATATGGTGGAGATAAACAGTCTATAACATGATCGTTGAGGAATTTCAAGGAAATAAGAGTGAAGAATGTCATTGATAAATTTTATGACATGAATTAAGGAGAAGTTAATCATATAGTGAGAATGAAGGCTGACAGGTGAATTAGACGAGTATTCTGTTGACAGGATTAATGTTGTTAGAAAGCAAGAAAGAGCTTTATTAAAATGAAAATCATTGGAGAGAACTAATGAATCAATGAGATCCTGAACGTATTTAAATGTAAGTATTTGAATGCAGGATATTGTACCTACATTAACAGCATACTTTGAAAATTGCCCAAATGCCTAATATTGTGATAATCTGTAGGCTTTAATTTGGAGAGGATTTTCTTTATTTGTCCAATATATCTTATTTAATTATTTGTCATGGAATTAAACTTCCAAGGGGAACTAAGCATGGTCTCCACCTGTTTTAAATACTGTGCTTCTCAATTACAAAACTAACTCTAGTGAAACATTAGAGTCTCGGAGTCCATGTCAAAGCTAATGTTTGACAGGAAAACACATCAGTTAAATTTATCTTTTAGATTTTATTCAAAACCCTTGAGAGCTGGCACTTTGCATGCCATTAGGGAAGACTGGAATCTCATTCTTTTATAAAAGTTAATTTTCTTTTTCAAAACCATGAAATACCAAACTGAAGTTGAACCTGAACTAGCATTCATTTTCAAAATGGATATGTAAACTCTCTAAGAAACACTACTATGTCAATGTCTTTTGGAAGAAAGTACACTTTTAAATCCTTAAAGCTTTTCTTTATTGATTTGTATGGAATATTCAACAATTCAAATATACAAGCCCAGCTTTTCAAAGACTGGAAGAATCTGTACAGCTGTAAAAGTGAACATGCACCCATTGTACCTGTAACAGCTCTTCCCTCCCCCACACATCTGCCTGCATAACTATTGACATTTATAATTGTATTTATTGCCAAATATATTTTCAGTGGACAATTAGGTCACAACCTCCTCACAGGTGTGTGCATATTTCTGAGCTGTATACAATTCATGGAGTAATAAAACTGGCTCAGAATTCTGGAAGTAACATACCAATCACTAAAGAAAACTCAAGGCTATATTTGCAATCTAAAATATGTCTTAGGTAAATAATTTGGGGTAGGTAAAATCCATAAAGGAAGGAAGAGAATGATCAAAAAGTAGGGGTGTATTGTGTGTGTATGTGTGTTTTCTCTACTAGTCCTCTACTCCTCATACTTTGTACCCAAAAGAGCACTATCTTTTTTTGGTTGAAACAAAATTTACCATACATTTGAAACTCAGTACATATTGATCAATTTATATTAATTATAGACCCACATATTATATTAGAAAAACAAGTTGTAGAATGTAAAATTCTTGTATTTAATGTAGAATTTTTATATATTACCTTATTGGACAAGAAGTGAGTAAAATGTGAGTTCTGCCAATAACTAATGTTGGTATGGCCTTAGGCAAGTAATTTTTTTTTGCCTGTGTCTCATCTAACTTAATTGTAAAATTAGGAGGTAAGATTAATTGAGCTGTAAAATTCTTTCTAGCTCTAACATATATATATATATATATATGTATATATGAACACACATAAACATATACATATACATATACTATATATATATATATACTATAGTATATATATATATAAAATGCTGTTCTGATACTGGAGCTATATTCAGTACATTTCCAAATATTAATTTAACTCAATCCTTTCAAGTAAGAGATTTCCTGAATATGACAGGCAAAAAACTTTATCAGTCCTGACCCCTTGAAATGAAAAGGGACTTGACTTCATTACAAGGATTTTTTCTTATTTTTTATTTTATTTTTAATGCCTTGTCATATAGATGTAAGATTCCAAATGATAACATTTCATACTTGGTTGGATTTTCTTTTTCTATGTAAGAAAGCAAGCTGTGAGTCTTACTGAGTTAAGAAACTGGAAATGACTTATGGACTTAAAATAGCTCATATTCTTCCTGCAATTAACTCATTGCCTATGTCTACCTAAAACCCAGCTATCCTGGAGGAAGAGAATGGCAACACTGACACGTGAAGAGTTTTCCTATGCTCATCTTGGAAAATAAAGAATCAGAGCTTTACATGAGTCCCCAAAGAGAATATAAATGCATTTTTATTCACTAGGATGTTAAAGGAACTAGGGATGTTAAAACTGAAGGACAAACTGAAGGACTTGGGCTAGGAGAATAACAGTTACCATCAACTATTTTAAGGACTGATACAAGCAAGAGGATGTATAGTCTTGGATCAGAATGCAGAACTAGGGAAAAAAGGGGGTGAAACAGAGGTCACTCTCTCCTTGATAGAACACTCCCTAATATTTAAAACTATCCAAATTCAAAAGGAATACCTCTTCCCTTCACAAGAGTTTATCATGTGGAGCAAGGACCACCACTTGCTAAGGATGCTGGATGAAAAATTTCTGTTCATGTATAGATTTCACTAGACATTTCTAGAAGCATCTTTAAAAGTTAAACTTATTTCCATTTATGTGGTCAAATAACTTAATTCTTAATGATTTAGTTTTCACATTGATAAAAAATGAACCAGTTGGTCTGGAAGAACTCTAAGATCCCTTCTAACTCTAAAAATGTTAGTCCTTTGATTCTTCTGTATGTTCTGAATAAGAAGAGCACCAAAAATAAGGGATAAAGCCACAACATCTATAATTTTCATTTACTTGGAAGTAATAGAACAAAAATTTAAAAATCTGAATTGTCCAAAGGGATCAATGTAGGCATTTAGATAAATCACAAGTCATATTATATTTAAAAATATTAATAGACTATGGAAGCAAGAGGAAGTAATAAAGAATGGCTATTAAAAACATGACAAACTATTATAAAATAGTGTTAGGAGTATTAAAGCTCAATGATCCAACTCTACCTAGAGAAGCTGAGGATATCAAAGAGTTTTTAAAGTTATGTTGGAGAAAGTCATGAGCAAAGAAATAATAATACATGAAAACAATTAAGGAGACAGTTGCCTAATTCTACTTTTGTTTCTGTCTTTGGAAAACAGAGTGAACTTTGGATTAGAAACAAGAGTTGGATAAAAATAGGAAAGATATGTAGCTAAAGATATGTAAAAACAGGTAAGGATAAAGAAAATTGCCTTTGATGAATTTAAAACATTTGGCACAGATGGGCTTCCTCCTTGGATACTGGATGGCTGCCTTCTAATATCTGTGATACAATGTAGAATGCTCATGATGAATGGGAGACTTATTGTAGCATTGGAAAGGAAAACATTTTCATGATTTGCCAAAAAATCCCAAAAAACCTAACCCTAAAACAAATAACCCCCCACACAACAGGATAATCAATTTAATAAGGAAACTATATAGTTCCATGAGCTTGATTTCAATTTCTGAACAAATTACAGGATATATTATTAAGAGTTTTTTGTGAGCACTTTGAGGAAGAATTGGTAATTACAAATAACTAACCTGATTTTTGTCAAGAAACAGACATTTCAATTAATTTTTTTGGTGTTAATGAACTGAGAATCTTGTAAATATAGCTTATTTTAGCAAAATGTTTGATAAATATCCCATGCTATTGATAAAGAAACCATGTAAAATTGTAGAGATGACAGTGGAGTTAAGTAGATTTGGGAGTGATAATGCCTGAATGCAAGGAGTACCATAAAATATTTTCATTTTAATCTGAAAGAATTTCTATAATACAGTGAAGTAGACATGAGTAAATTTGTACTATGTAATATTGTCGTCAGTGACATGATTAAATGAATAAATGATATCTTCATCACATTTACAGATGGAAAACCACTAGGAGGAATAATTGACATGTAGATGATAGTCAGTATCCAAAATGATTTTGACAAGCTAGACAATTCAGCTGAATCTAACAAGGTGAAATTGAATGGGACTACATGCAAAATATTAAATTTAAGTTCAAGGAGGCAACTTTATAAGATAGAAAGATATGATCACAGTTCATTTGAAAAAAAATCTGTTTTCTTAAAAAGTGGGATATGATAACCAAAAATCATATATGATCATGGGGTTCATTGTGAGAAGTGACTTCCAAAAAGTTGAGCTGCAACAAAGCATAGATCCATTTTCTGCTGCCTCTGTGAGGTTTGGTCTAACAGTTAACACAATGAAAACACAGGTTCTCCATCAACCAGCACCACTTTATCCATATGTGGAGACATCTATTATAGTAAATGGTGAAGTTTCGAATGCTGTGGATACATTCACTTGGCAGTATACTTTCCAAGGATGTCCACATTGATAATGAGATTGGCACATGCATTGCCAGAGCTAGCTCAGTGTTTGGGAAGCCCTGAAGGAAAAGTGTTGGAGAGGAGAGGTTTTAGATTGATTATCAAACTGAATGTCTACAGAGCTGTTTGTGGAACTCATTTTTAAAATTTTAATAATATTTTATCTTTTCAAATACATGCAAAGATAATTTTCAACATTCAACTTTGAAAAACTTTGTGTTCCAAAATTTTCTACCTTTACTCCCTTCTCCCCCTTCCCCAAGACAACTAGCAACCCAATATTATTAAACATGCCCAATTCTTGTTAACATATTTCCATATTCTTCATGCTGCATTCCAAAAAAAATGAAAAAGGAAAAAAAAAACACAAAAAAGGGGGGGGAAAGGAAACAAGCAACAGCAACAACAAAAAGATGAAAAAAACTATGTTTTGATTCACATCCAATCTAAATTGTTCTCTCTGTGGATGTGGTTGGCATATTACATCACAAGTCTATTAGAATAGCCTTGAATCACATCACTGCTAAAAAAGTCTTTTGGAATTGCCTGGAATGACCACACTGTTGATAAAAGTCTAATCTAACACCACTGATCATTACATAATCTTGTTATTGTGTACAATGTTCTCTTGGTTCTGCTCACTTCAATTAGCATTAGTTCATGTAAGTCTTTTCTGAAATTAGCCTGCTGATCATTTCTCACAGAATATTCTATTGCATTCATAAAACCTTAACCCATTCATCCATTCCCCAATTGATGGTGTCCACTCAATTTAATATTTAATATTTCCCCCCTAGCTTTATGCTTCCCTCCTAATCTTTGTTGTATGGTTTTATTTGTGCAAAACCTTTTTTAATTTAATATAATAAAATTTTGCATTTCATAATGTTATTTAGTTCTTCTTTGGCCATAAATTCCTTCCTTCTCCACAGATCTGAGAGGTAGACTATCCCTTGTTCTCCTAATTTATTTAAAGTGTTATCCTTTATGTTTAAATTATGGATCCATTTTGACCTTATCTTGGTATAAAGTGTTAGTTGTTGGTCAATGCCTTTCTGTCATACTATTATTCCAGTTTTGCTAGCAATTTTTGTCAAATCCTGAGTTCTTAAATCAGAACTTGGAGTTTATCAAACACTAGAGTACGAGAATCAATTATTATTGTGCTTTGTGAACCTAACCTATTCCACTGATCCACTACTTTATTTCTTAGTCCGTAACAACTGGTTTCAAAGACCACTGCTTTATAATATAGTTTTAGGTCTGGTACTGCTAGACCACCTTCCTTTGAATTTTAAAACATGAATTCCCTGAAAATTCTTAACTTTTTTATCCTTCCACATGAATTTTGTTATTATATTTTCTACCTCTATAAAGGAATTTATTGGCAGTTTGATTGGTATGGCACTGAATAAGTAGATTAATTTGGGTAGAATGGTCACTTTTATTATATTACCTTGGCCTGTATGAACATTTGATATTCTTCCAATTCTTTAGATCAAACTTTTTGTGAAAAGTGTTTTTTATTTGTATTCTTATAGTTCCTGACTTTATCTTGGTAGGTAAATTCCTAAATATTTCAAATTATATACAGTTATTTAAGAAGTTGATTTTTCTGGATTTTCTAAATATACTATCATATATTTGCAAAGAGTGATAGCTTTGTTATCTCATTATATTAATTCCTTCTATTTTTTTTCTCTTTTTTTTTGCTAAAGCTAACATGTCTAATAAAATATTGAATAATAATGGTGATAATGAGCAACTTTGTTTCACCCCTGATCTTATTGGGAATGCTTCTAGCTTCTTCCCTTTATGTATAATACTTGCTGATAATTTTAGATTAAATGCTACTTATCATTTTAAGGAAAACTTCATTTATTCCTATGATCTATGATAGGCATTGTATTTTGTCAAATAATTTTTCTGCCTCAATTGAGATAATTATGTGGTTTTTGTTACTTTGGTCATTGATATAGTTAATTATGCTGATATTTTTCCTGATATTGATGATATTCCTGATATAAATCCAACTTGGTCATAGAGTATTATCCAATTAACAAGTTTCTGTGATTTCTTTGCTAATATCTTATTCAAGATTTTTGCATCAAAATCCATTAGGGAAATTGGTCTATAATTTTCCTGCTCTGGACCTTTCTGATTTATATATCAACACCATATCTGCTTTATAAAAGATACCAAATGGTAGGACTCTTTCTTCCCCCATTTTTTCTGAATATTTTGTATAGTATTGGAATTAATTATCCTTTAAATATTTGGTAGAATTCAGTTGTAAATCCATCTGGCCTTGGAGATTTTTTTTTCTTAGGAAGTTCATTAATAGCTTGTTCAATTTCTTTTTCTAAAATGAGAATATTTAAGTAATCTTTTCCTCATCTGAAATAATTAGGGCAACCTATGTTTTTGTAAATATTCATCCATTTCACTTAAATTATTGCATTTATTGGAATACAATTGGGCAAAATAGATCCAAATTATTGTTTAAATTTCCTCTTCTTTGGTGGTGTTTTCTTTTTTCATTTTTGATACTGGTAATTTGGTTTATTTCTTTCCTTTTTTAAAAATTAAATTAAACAAAGGTTTATTTATTTTGTTGTTTTTTTATGAAACCAATTGTTTTTATTAATTCAACAGTTTTCTTTTTTCCAGTTTTATTAATTTCTACTTTGACATTCATAATTTCTAATTTGGCATTTAATTAAAGGTTTTAATTTTTCTGGCTTTTTTAGCTACATGATCAATCATTGATCTTCTCTTTCTGTATTTTATGCAAGTAAGCATCTAGGGATGTAATACTATCCCTAAGAACTGTTTTGGCTGTATCCCATAAGATTTGGTATGTTGTCTTATTATTGTCATTCTCTTGGGTGGAATTATTGATTGTTACTATGATTTGTTATTTGACTCACTTATTCTTTAGGATTAGGTTATTTATTTTCCAACTAATTTAGGGTCTATTTATACATGGTCCTTTATTACACATAATTTTTATTGCCTCATTATATGAAAATGATGCATCTACTATTTTTGCCTTTCTGCATTTTATTGTGAGGTTTTTATGCTAATGGCATGGCTATTTCTTTGTATAAGTGTCATGTACATAATATCACCATTCAGTTTTCTCCAAAGGTCTATCACACCTAAGTTTTCAAGACCTTTCAGCTTGTTCATAATTTTTATAGTACAATAATATTCCATTACCTTCAACTTATTCAGCCATTCCCCAATTCATTGACATTTACTCATTTTCTAATTCTTTGCTATCACAAAAAGAGGTGCTATAAACATTTTTGCACATGTGGGTTATTTTTCTTTCTTTATGTTTTTCTTGGGATACAGACTCAGTTGTGGCCCTTTAGGTATAGTTCTAAATTGCTCTCCAGAATGTTTGCATCATTTCACAACTCCACCAACAATGCATTAGTGCTCTAGTTTTCCCATATTCCTTCCCACACTCATCATTATCTTCTTCTATCATCTTAGCTAATCTGTGTAGTGTGAGGTGATATCTCAGTTGTTTTAATTTTCATTTCTCTAATTAATAGCAATCTAGAACATTTTTTTTCATATGACTAAAGATGACTTTAATTTCATCATCTGAAAATTGTCTGTTCATAATCTCTGACCACTTATCAATTGGAGAATGTCTTGCATTCTTATACATTTTACACATTTCTTAATATATGCTAGAAATGAGGCCTTTATTCAGAAACCCTGGCTGTAAAAAATGTTTTCTTAGTTTTATACATCCATTTTAATCTTGTGTGTGTTGCTTTTGTTTGTTTGTATAAAACCCTTTTAATTTAATGTAATAAAAGTTGTCCATTTTGCATTTCATAATGTTCTCTAGTTCTTCCTTGGTCATCAATTCCTTCCTTCTACAAAGATCTGATAGTTAAATTGTCACTTGCTTTCCTAATTTGCATATGAGATCACTTTTTATGTTCAAATCATGTACCTATTTTGACTTTATTTTGATATAGTGTGTGAGATATAGGTTTATGCTGAGTTTTGGACATATTATTTTCTAATTTTCCCAGCAATTTTTGTGAAATAGTTCTTATCCCAGAACCTGGAGGTTGGGGGTTTATCAAATACAAGTTCACTCTATTCATTGATTATTGTGTCTTGTGAACCTTAACTAGTTATTCCTCTGAAAGATAATGCTTAGTTTCACTGGGTAATTGATCCTTGATTTTTGTTTGAGATCATTTCCTTCTGATCTGATAATTCTGGAATTTAGATTCAATATCCCTTGGAGTTTTCATTTTGAAGTCTCTTTCAGGAAGTGATTGGTGGTTTCTTTCCTGATGTCCTTCCAAGATATCATAAGCTGGAGAATTATTACACTCTGAATGTTTATGGGTTCTGTCACTCCAAAATCTGTTCAGAGGCTTGATCTAGTGTTAATTCTGAGGGAGGCTTGGGAGAGCTCACACAATGTCCTGTCTACTCTCTGCCAGCATGGCTCCACCCTGCTGACTTCAGTATTGTCTGCCTTTGAAACTTAGATAGTATAGCAATTCCCGGCTGAAAACTGAATCACTTCCTTTTGAATTGGAATAGGAAGATTTTGAAGACTACCTGGCAAGATGAGATGTCAGACACTGAGGTTATTTCTCGAACTAAACTGCTGAACATTCCAACTCTACTGCAGAGAGCACAATTCTGTTTGACTGGTCCCATTGTTTAAATGCTGAATTCTTGCCAAAAAATAATATGGAGAATTTACCCAGTGCAAGCACTCACAAGATGGTCAAAGAAAGCAATACAAGGACACTCTCAAAATCTCTTAAGTACTTTAGAATTCATTACATTGGAGCAGCTAGGTGGCTCAGTGGATAGAGCAACAGCCCTAAAGTCAAGAAGACCTGAGTTCAAATTTGGTCTGACACTTAACACTTCCTAACTGTGTGACCCTGGGCAAGTCACTTAATCCCAATTGCCTCAAGGGGAAAAAATGATTGCATGTGTTGGGAGACATGGGTACAGATTTATCCAACATACCATTCCCTTATTAGAGAAGGTGTTATGCTCTATGAGCAAAGCTGAGATGAATTAGCTTAGAAGGGCTAACACGAGATGTGCAAAGCTAGAGAATCTGCTCCAAATGTTCATAGGGACCATTTGTATCTAATCTGTGGCAGAGCATTCTGAATTTATATTGGCCTGATCAGCCACAGTGAGATGCAGTGTAATTCAACTTTAACATAGTGATGTCTTTTTGGACTTCTTCCAGAACAAGGAACAACAGCTAATCAGCCAGTTTTCAAGAATATGGAAATGATGGTTCCAATGTACTTTACTCTGCCATATCTGAAGCATTGTGCTTATTTCTAGGCACCATAATTTATAAAAGATTTTGATATGCTGAAGAGCACTTAGAGAAAGACAACTAGAATCATAGCTCATGCTATATGAGAATCAATTGAAGAAAATAGCATTTATTTTATCCTAAAGAAGAGAAGGTTCAAGGGGAACAAAGCAGATATTTTCCTGTACTTAAAAGTGGTATAGAACCAGAATTTGACTTTTTTCTCTTTGGCCCCCCAAAAAACAGAAAAATAGGGTTAAGTTTAAAATAGGCAAATCAAAATCTGTTGTAATGAAAAACTTCCTAAAAACTAGAACTAGTAAATTGGAATAATCTGTCTTGGAAGAGTGTAGCTTCCTCTTCAGTAGAGCACTTTGAGTACAGGTTAGATTAGCACTGGTCTGATATTCTGTAATGCAAATTCCTCTTTTGGGTATGGGTCACATTAGAAGTCTACATTGTTTTCCTCCAATCCTGAAATTCTGTGAAACTATTAAAAACTTCCAATAATATTTCTTCTCAGCATTGAAGTTGGCAGCTTTAAGCTTAAGCTTGAACTGATTGGTTCATTTTGTAATGAAAGGATATTTCCAGCTGATCTGCTGAATAACTGCCATGTAAACAAGGACAGTGCTGTTAAACAGAGGAAGAATTGCCAGAGCTTTCTACTTGAAATCCAGTGGTAGCTTTTGATAATGTTCAACTCTGACAGCTAGCCTTCGGAATTTAGGAGATTGGAAAAAGGTGGGTGGAAGAAAGTGGAATGATGATTTAGGCCTTGAATCACTTCCCCATTCTTTAAAGCACAGTTCCACATAGCATCACTTCCATGAAGCCATTCATGATCCTATCATCAATTATCTTTTCTCTTCTTCTTCTTCTTTTTTCTTTTAAATTTATTTTTAAATTAATAATTTTTATTTACCAGATATATGCATGGGTTCTCTTCTTCTTATACACCTTCAAACCTCATATTACATTGATTTACACTACTAACTTATACTGTATTTTGTATTATAGTTATCAATGTAATTCTGTATATAAATAAGACATTCTTTGAAAGATATAATAATGGGAATTACTTTTTCTAATGCTGTTTTTTTAATTCAATAGTATTTTATTTTCCAAATTCATGCAAAGACAGCCTTCAACATTTATTTTTGCAAGACTGTGTTCCAGATTTTCCCCTCCCTCCCTTTCCTTACCAAGACAGCAAGTACTCCAACATAAGTTAAATATGTGCAATTCTTTTAAATATATTTTCATATTTATCATGTTGTACAAGAAAAATCAGACCAAAAAGGAAAAAACACTATAACAAAACAAACAAACAAAAATGGTGAAAATACCATGTTTCCATCTACATTCAGTGTTTTTGGTTCTCTCTTTCGATGCAGATGACATTCTTCATCTCATCTCCATCCAGTCTATTGGAAGTACCTGGAATCACTACATTGTTGAGAAGAAGTTGATCATCACATAAGCCTGTCAACACTCTGATTATTAACATCATGAAGAAAAAGGCATACAAACATACCTAAACTCACCAAAGGTGTTTGCTACCATCATCAAAGATTTTTTGTGATGATTTGAAGTTGAAAAAAGATTCTCTAAGGAAGCTCTTCAAATGCTTATTTATAAATAGTTCATTCTAATCACCCCAAACAAACCCCAGAGCATTACACATCATCCTAAATGAGATCCATAATTACTCCAAAGAGATTAGTCTAATCCACACAAGAAAATCTAGTGATTGAAGAATATCTATTATTACTATTGTTTTGCTATTATTGTTCGGTCATTATCTCTCCTATTTGACTCTTTGGAACCAAGTTGAGGTTTACTTGGCAAAGATACTGAAGTAGTTTACTTTTTTGTCTCTAGCTCATTTTACAGATGAGGACACTAAGGAAAATGTGGTTAAGTGATTTATCTAGGGCCATGTGGCTAGTAAGTTTTTAAAGCCATATTTGTACTCAGGAAGATGAGTTTTCCTGTCTTCAGACCCAGCACTGAGGTCTGCCTTTAACATTGTTTATTTGGCAATAATTTATGAGATCAACTACAGTTGCACTTTCACTATAAAACGAACAAATCAGATATGCAGCTGCATGAATAGTCCATAAAATTTGTCCTTCAGCACATACATAGTGGGCAGACATTACACATATGAAATGACAAGTACAGAGTTGAGCAAGAGAAAAATAGTTAATGGAGTTGCTTTGGGGAATTTGGGTAATGCTTTTAATGGTACCAAACTTCCTCCTGAAACCAATATTGTATTTTTTCCCATAAATGTATTTTATTTATGCTCTCTTTATAACACATTTCCCAGCATATTCCCCTATTGAACCTTAAACTTTGAAAAATAAGGAAAATTCAAATAATCAAGTCATCATATCTGACACAATATTTAACAGTCCACACTCAGAATTCTCACCCTCTATCAATTCTGAACTACAAAAGTCATTAAGCTCTTCATACAATTTTATTCCAGTCAGTTCTATAGAAAGACAAGAGTCCCTTATATAGCAAATTATTCATAGCATTACTATTTGTGATAGCAAAAACTAGGAACAAATTGAATAGTAAATGAATGGAAAATATGATTTCCACATAAGAAACAATAAAAATAAAGAATTCAGAGAGACAAGGGAAGATTGATTAAAAATATATATATATATATATATATATTTATTTTTATAATTACACATAAAATTTTTTAAAAATTGTTTTAAATTTTGGGTCTTCAGTTCTCTCCTTCTCTACTTCGCCTCCTTCCTCCTTGAGAGGGCAACCAATTTGAGATGGATTATATATATATAATCATGCAAAACATTTCAATATTAGCCATATTGCAAAAGGAAAAAAAAGACCCCCTAATAAAAAACAAGAAAAATAAAGTTAAAAAAGTATATTTTGATCTGTATTCAGACTCCATCAGTTCTTTCACTGGAGGTAGCTAAATTTTATTTTTTTGTCATTTGTCCTTTAGAACTGTGGAAGATCTGTTTGATTTAATATAAAAAGAAAGAGAACAATATTTTCTAGCACATTAACAAAAGAAAATGGATTTCAACAACCTTCTTTAAGTCAGAGGACATGAATTCAAATTCTACCTCTAATCTTAATACCTATATAAATCATTTATCCTCCCTGTGCTGCAGAATAAAAGGATTTGACTAGTTGAGTTCTGAGACCTCTTTTAACTCTAGCCCTGGAAGTTATTAATGTTCTTTTGTATTTTCTGTAGATTTTTGCACTGGGTTTGGCAATGAGATAACCTATCTTAATCAAACAAATATACTTTGTGAGCTTTTAATATGATATATATATATATGTGTACATATATATATAATATATATTTAATATAAAAGAGCCAGCCTAGTTCAATAAATAGGATAGTGGCTTTGGAGTCAGGAGACTATACACTGAAATTTCACCTTTGATACATACTAGCTATATGACACTTGGCAAATCACTTAACCTATCTAGTTTTGGTTTCCTCATGCAGATGCTATCTCAATAATCTCTAAGATGCCTTCCAAATCTAAATCTTTGGTTCCTGTTCTCAAGAAGTTTGGATTCCAATTGGGGATGTTTCAGCTTCCATTGTCCTTAGGGTGCAGATGCAAGCAAATGTGATACCTCTTCTTAATATTATTAACAGTGATAATTTTTTTTTCAGTGCCTGATGTTGAACCATTTAATAGAATCAAGGAATTTGGTCACAGTAATTTACTTTTCTGATTTTCAGTAGTATGACTGAAGAACCTAGGGGAGTAGTTCTTAGGCTGCCTCACAAAATTATTGCTTCCTATGATAATGACTATGAACATGATTAGATACATTGCTTTTCCAAAAATACTTAAGCTCAGAAAAATGTTCTATTTCTGTTGGGTACAGAGTAAAGCCAGTGATCAAGGTAGTTATGGCATTTGACTTACATGGAGCATGTTGCTTTCTGCCTCTCTCTCTCAGGGTATCTTATTGCTTTAGCTAAGTTAACTTGACTGCCCAGTGGGTGATAACTGATGGAGATGGTCGGAATCTTTTCCATAGGATGTATTTGTGTGACTGATGGCTATGAGGATTGGGCTTTCATTGAAACTCATGGTAATTCTACATCTAAATTCATAGGTTTTTATATGGCCAGACCAGATCAGGTTATCATGCCAAGAGTTAAAAATCATTTACTATTTGTACTGAATCAGACCCCCAGGGGTCAAAGAATACTATAGGGTAGAAGGAATTCTTGTTCTTATTCTTTTTAAAATTTGGGAATGACTCTAGTCTAGTGAATATAAAGAATAAGTGTAATTTCCCTCTTGAGGCTTTTATAGTTAGACTACAGTTATGTGCAAAATTGAAGTTAAAAAATACCACAGGACTCTAAAATTCCTCCAGGTTCTTTACTTGCTCTACATTGACCTAGTTTAAATGGAAGGCACTTAGTTAAGATAAAATGCTTGAATAAAAGTTCAAAACCTGTATAATTGATCAGATATGGGATAGGAATTGGTCTAGTTGGTTTTCCAGACTTTTGCATATCCTGGATATATAGATATAGATATGATTCCTTCATAGGGAATTCCTACTCTGGTCCTATTTTGAAAACTTTCTAGAGTGAGAGATAAGACACTTTAATGAGATTTGGGGTTCTCCATTTGTGATGGACATTTTAAACTCCATCTATAGATTTATCCCCATTTCAGAAGTTTGATTTCATCTTATTCCAAGTGAGAAGGAATATAAAAAAAAAACAAACATCAGCAACTCACCGTCTTGTTACTATGCTATGTTGCTTCTGAGTGGTAAATGGTACAAATATTATTACTCCCATTTTATAAATGAATAAAATGAGATTAAGTGAGATTAAGTGGTGCCTTGCCAAAGTCTCTCAACTAAAAGAGGTTGAATCCAAGTGTTCTAATTATAAGAACAACAATCTTTTCAATGCAACATGTCACTTCTCATCAACGAACATCAGACCAAGTATCAAGGCCGATTACACAGATCAAGTGAATCCTGAAGATCAGAATATTGTAGTTTTGTCAAAGATTATTTGATGGCATGTGCAGAGAAACAGTTCAAAACTGCATACTAAACTATGAAAAGTTTAGGCAGCACAAAGCTGTTGACCCTAAGACCCAGGATGTCTGTGCAGGAGTGAGGGTGGGGGATATAATGGAGAGACTCAGTTACAGGAAAATAAAATAGGAGCTAAGAAATAGATAGAACATCACCCCTGGAGTCAGGAGGACTTGAGTTCAAATGTGATGTCAGACACTTCCTTACTCTGTGATCCTAGACTATTTACTTAACTCCAATTGGAGAGAGCAGGATAGAAAGATTGGGAAGAGAAGAGAGAGAGAGACAGAGAGACAAAGACACAGAGAGAGACAGTGATTTACAGAGAGACAAAGAGAAACAGAGAGAGACAGAGACAGAAGGGAGAGATACAGAGACACAGAGAGAGCCATATAGAGACCCACACAGAAAGAAAGACATAAACAGAGAAAGACATAAAGAGACAGAGACAGAGAGCCAAAGGGGCTCAGACAGGCAGACAAATATACAGAAGAATAACATTAACAGAAGATAGTTCTGAACATGAACAAGATGTTTCAGTTAGTGTAGTATCACTTAAGAAATGCCAAGTGATTTTATAAATGTTAGTTACTATTACTAAAATAAAATTTGTTTAGAAGATATGGTATGGGATTTCTTCTTCTTCTTTTTTTTTTTCTTTCAGACCTGTGATGTGTATTGGAGGCTCTCAATAAGAAAAACCCCTTTATCACATGCTCTATGACTTGACTCCTAAAGAGTTATCCAGAGTACTTAGGGATTAAGTATTTGTCAGAGATAGGACTTAAATCTAAGTCTTTCTCATTCTGAGGCTGGTTCTCTATTATGCCATCTTGTTTTTCATATGGAATTATAAATAATAATATTAAAGATGATGATCACATAATGACAAATGTTTCCATATACATCATCATATAGCCATGGATACTACAATTAAATCAGAAACAAATACAATGAATATTATATAAATTGTCTTCCTCTAGACAAACTTAGAGTAGTTATCATTAAGAACACAAGAAGTAAAATCTGCTAAGCATCTGATTTAATGTGTTTAACTCTATTTAAAATGAAATCATTATCATAATAAAAACATCATTACAGAATGATAATACAGTGGCTATTAACATTTCCAATTTGTTCCTTCAAGGTCAACATGGTAGCAGCAGAGTCTTTTTTCTGTGGTTGCCTTATGACATTTCCATTTCACTTTGCAAAACATTTATACCTCAGATTGATATGACTTTTGCTCTGTATATTTTGAATTGTATCCAGATCTTCCTTGTTATAGGCAGAGAAATTAATGAGTGAACTACTCTGTCTCTTTTCAAAGAGTGTTACTATTCATGCTATGATGGCCACACAATTTCATTAGAAAACCAGCTTTTCCAGACATTAATAATTTAGCTGTAAAAAATAGTCCACAGTTTTAAATGAGGCAGAGGGATATAAAATCAATAACGATGACATTGGAAACTTGTAAACAAGTAGAAGAAACAGAGGGAAACATGTGGTACTGGTATTTGAGGATAGTTTATTCCACTTTCAAAAAACCAAGTGTCAGAGCTTTCTTGATTGTTTGGTATCTGTCAACAAATTAGACTACTTACTGTGGGCAGTCGGAGGAAAGAAAAACAGCTGAGGCACTTAGGTTAAGAATCAGTCCCTGAATATGTATTTTGGGAAATGTTCCATATATAATTATGGAATTCAGGCAAGTGCATAAATAAAAAAAAGATTTTTCTAGGCCTCTAATTGCTAAAAAAATGTTCCTGAAAATCACCACTACATCTTAAGATATTTGAACGAGTTCCTATTACAGTATAGATAGCACTTGTTTTAGATTTTGAGGTTCTGGGTTTACATTTATATTATCTGTATGACTGTGCGCAAGTTATTTTCCATCTTGATTGTTGATTTGATTAATGAAAACAAACAAATACTAAAAGTCTCTCACTTATATAACTTTTAAAAACTAGACATCTTTTAGAAAATTTCAAAACCATGTGAGAACATGACTAGCAATGTATCAGTCAGTCAACTAACATTTATTAGCACTTACTATGCTCCAAGCACTATGCTTGGTGCTGTTTTTTTCAAAAAGGAGACTTAAAAGAAAAAAATACAACAAAACAACAACAGATAATCACAGAGTTCCTGCTCTAAAGGAATATATATTCTAATAGAAGAGACAAGCTGTAAATATTTACATGCATAATCTGAAAGGCAAAGACATTAATAATTGGGGGTACTAGCAAGAGAAGAGGATTGAGAACATTCTAGGAATGAAACATAGCCAGTACAAAGGCACAGAAATGATAGATAGAATGCCATGTTTAAGAACCATTAACTAGGCCAGTATTGCTTAACTATAAAGCTTGTGGAAGGGAGTAAGGTTATAAAAAAGCTGGACAAATAAGAAAAGACCAATTCAGGAAAAACTTTAAATATCAAATAGAATACTTTATGTTTGATTCCAAAGGAAATAGGAAGCTGCTTGAGTAGAGGTGTTGGTTTTGGCAAAATGGTCAAACCTAAATGTTACAAAATCATACTGATAGTTTAGTGGAGAAAGCATTGGAATGAGAAAAGTTTTGAAGCAAGTAGAAATATTGGAAATCTTTTGCAAAATATAGGTGAAAAGTGATGAAGATATGAAATTATGGTTATGACTGTATGAGTGCAGAGGAAAGGGTATATAAATAGGATATTATGATAGAAATATGATGGAAGATCTGAGGACATATTTGAAAGTTTAGAGTATTTGAGAAGAATAGGATGTCATGCTATAGTGAGGGCTTAGTTGAGATTAGAAAACATAAATTTGCGTGAATAGGACTTTAGGATATCAAAGGGACAGCAATATCTATCTTTCTATCTATCTCTGTCCATTCTGTCTTTCAGTATAATTGCCAAAGATGGGTAGGGATAATTAATAGAAGTAGAAAGATGAATATTCTTGGAGTTTATAGATAACAGTTACCAGGACGTGAATTGGATCATAAATTTAGATACAGTAATGTTAAAAGAAAAGGTTACTGAGTAAAAAGGGTCAAACGACAGTCTGGGAGGCAATAGAGAGCAAGATGTATTCTGCCTTCTTCACCGTAACCAGTGATTTTGTGGGGAAATAGACAGTGCAGCTAATGCAGGAAAGTAGGAGGAGAGAAGTAGTGTCATTGGGAGTGTCAGTGATGTCTTGAAGATGATAGAAGTGAGTAAGAAAGAAATTTAAGATGGTCAATTATGGATCAAAAATTCCAGAGGATGCAATGGTAGGACAGGGCAGATGGAGAGTGGGAATTTGAAGCTGGGTTGGGTTGAAGTGGATAGATCAAAGAGGGAAATTTATTTTATTCACTTATACAAGATTTAACCTGGGGATAACAACACTTAAATGGGAAATATTTTATCAACTATGATATACCATTAAAAATGTGACTGCTGGTGATGATGATTACCATCATTACATAGTGTCAAATAAGTACTAAGGGCAATATAGTTTAGATAGTATTCTCTATCCTGAATTTTATAAGTAAAATGGAATTACAAATTCTTCTAGGCAAGATAAAGATAAAATCCAAAGCATAAAATCAGTATGGAATAAATGGAAAAAAAACATTAATTGTGGGACCCTGAACAAGTCACTTAATTTTAACTTGTTTTCTTATTGAACAAATGGGGATAGATAGTAATAACATTTACCTCCTATGGATGTTGTGAGAATAAAGTGAGTTATCTGTAAAACATGGTGCAAACCTTAAAGCATTATAAAATACAATTATTATAATTATTAATAATAATTTAAAATATCTAGATAAACTACTAGTCATCACAGTAAATAGAGTACTGGGCCTGGAGTTCTGAGTTCAAATTTAGATTCAGAGATCCTGTGACTAGTCCCTTAAACCTGTTTGCTTCAGTTTCATCATCTGTAAAATGAGTTGGAGAAAGTAATGGTAAACCACTCCAATATCTTTGCCTAAAAAATGTGTAATAGGAGTCATGAAGAGTCAACAGGACTGAAAGTAATTGAACGATAACAACCATAGCATCACAAGATAAAATACTAATTGGCAGCACTATCTTGGACAGTTTTCCTAAACTCCTCTCGGCCTGTTTTTTTAAAATCTGTTAAAAAACTAACAAGTTGGATCTTATGATCTGGGACATTTTTAGTGCTTAAACACTATGATCCAAGTGACAAGATAAACTGAAATAAGGGAGTTTTTAAATGTACCTTTTATCATCTTTTTTCCCCTTCTTTTGGTGTCTATATTCACAGCTTTTATAGAGCCTCTCACCAATAAGAAAGTTCACCTATAAACTTCAGCATATATGAAAGCTTCTCAAAATTAAACTTTCCCTATATCCCCAATTGTATTTTTGTATGACAGTTCTGTGGAAAAAAATACTAATTGCACTAATTGATCTTGAGATAACTGCAATATAATTGCCAGGCAGTCTGCAGTAGCTTATTCACAAAGGATTTTTTAAAGGGAGAAGAGGATAATTTTTTACCTTAACAAGGAATACCTTTTACCTTAACAATATTCCTAAGACAAGCCCAACTTGAACAATACCACTTTCCTCTATTTGTGCTTCATTTGAGGTTAGAAGAAGTTATTTTTCATCTTGTTACCTCTTTTCTTTTAAGAAATTATATTTATTGATGCTATTTCTTTTTTATCACATTAATATATGTATATATTCTCTTTATCCACTCCCACTCACATGGGAACTACTCCCTCTAACTAAGAAAAGATAAAAAGCGAGGGAGAGAGGGAGGCAGTGAAGCAAAACTAAATTGTGTCATTGACTTTGTATGACAGGATAGTGATTGTTTACAACCATAATCTCAATTTTTGCAATGAAGAGAATGAGAAGCCTTTTCTCAATTCTTTCCAGAGGCCAAGACTGGTCATTAAAATTATAAAACATTGAGACTTTTATTGATGTTTGTGTTCTTTCCATTTTTAAAAATTGTATTCTATGTCTATACCATTTGCTAAGTTCAAATTTATTTTTATATGTGTGTGTTTTGATAATTATAATATATCATATTTATTCTAATATATGAAGAACACTAGACAGGAAGTGGAAGTCAAGAGAGTTTGATTCTTATCTCAGCTCTATTGTACAATATTACACCAATCTCACTCGACCTCAGTTTCCTCATCTGTAAAAATAAAGGGATTGGACTGAATAATTCCCAAGGTTCTTTTAATTTCTTATGTTCCATAGTATATTTTCTCACTATGTTTATGCATATGTATGTTATGGGTCGAAACTCTGAAACAAGCATTCTTACAAGGTGTTAAGTCAGTGGAATTGATGAGACAATGGTTATCTAGTTTACCATGGTGATCAATAGTTCTCTAAATTCAGTATGATTGATTTAATCTTACAACAAAAATTAGTTTCCTAGTGATATAATGATTGGTTTATATTTAGAATAGAGCATATAAGCCAAGGAAGATACAGAGAAAGATTCATTCCACTTTCATTAGCCTTGTGGCTGGCTTGTCCTTCTGCACTTCCTCCATTGAAACCAAGTCCCCTCTGAAGGCCACGAGAAAACTAGCTGAGTACCAGGTAAAGGAGGCAATAAAGACTTTTGGACTTTAATATCTGGCTATTCTGTATATACATATAAAGTTACATACTTACACATAAGCTTTGTTGTACTCTCATTATGATTCACAAATTCATATATATACTTAGGCATATGTGTATAGAGATGAGAGACAAACAAATTAGCATTTATATGCTTGTTTATGAATTGATCAATACATGCCTGTGCCTATAGAATGAGAGAATAATATAACCATATTATGATGATTAGAGCTAAACTCGACCTTGGAAACTGTTTAATCCAACTCCTTATTTTAACAATAAGAAAAATAAGACTCAAAGTGTCTTTATCCAAAAAATCCACTAAGGACAGCCAGTTTTGGTCCATTGCTTTCTCTATTTTTTTTAAAAAATAAGACAATCTTTCAGTAGAAGAAGAGCTTATGTCAGAGAACTATCAGAAGTATCAGAAGCTACACCAAATCCTACCCCCAGCAGAACATCAAAAGAATAATTGAACTAAAAGTCTGAAATACATTTATGCCTATCAATCATTTTAAGGTGGTTGAGTTTAAACCATTTCTGAAGCTAAGCTCAAATGGGAATTATCAAGCCCAATCAATACTGAGTAAAAGGATTTTCTGCAAAACATTTATCTGAGTATACCAGAGTGAGGAGGAGAGTTTTCATATAAAGCTGCCCCACAAGGCTTAGGCAAGACCAGCAGTGCCACAAATTGTTATAAACTTTGCAATATCTCTCCAGGCTGAAGACCTCCTGTAGGACAGCCTTTCATTGTGTAACTACAACTGCCTCTGAGGGAACATACCTGCTGTGAGACTAGAGACCATTCCCCGAAAGCATGCCCTAAATTAAATGGCTCTCACTGGCTTTCAGACTCAATCCTCTTTTCAAAAATTCTGTGAAATTTGTAGATGGCTTTATCCAGGAAGAAATAACTGAGAAATAAACCTTCAGTGGATAGAAAAGTGCAACTATGGGTCTTAGGCATTACAGATCTTTCTAAAGGCAGTGCTCATGAGATGGAAATCAGGAGATGATTCTAATAACATGACTTGTTTCTTTGTTAAAAAAAAATTCATGAGGAAAAGAATACATTTGATTCTTAGGCTGAATGAGTCATGATTGAATTTACAAGCATATTTCTATCACTCTAATGAGACTCTTGTCACCATCAAACTCTAGTGATGACTGGATACATCAGTTCATTAACTGTTTGAAACTGATTCTCTCTGGAAAAATAAGAACCATCAGGTCAAGGAAAATTGATTTTTAGAGAGTCACATAAAATCTGGTGAACTTAGAAGAAGGAATTGGGGATTTCAAACATTTATTCACATTCTCTTGCTCCTGTTTGCTTTTGCAAATGTAGAATGTGTGTAATATATAGGAACACAAGTTTCAGTAGAAAGGAGGGTATGCAACTGGGAAATAAGGCAGAATTAATATTCCTGTGACGATATATATACATATATATGTATATATTTCATATGTATTGTTATTGTGTTATGCTCTTATCTTTAAATATATACAATGTTTTAAGATAGAAAAATATTAGTTTACTTAATAATAGAACCTTTTAAAATTTAGAGTGATTTTAGTATTTTGCATGCCCAGTTTCCTCAGTATTTAAAATTCACTCATTTGATTTTTCTTTCTTTTTGTCCTCACTTTCAGTCAGCTGCCAAAACTGTTTAGGCTTTCTCACATTTTTTCTTTCCCTCATTTTATAGCATACCTTAAAACTTTTAGATTCTTAGGTCCTGTCATTGATTTGTCTAATTTTGTGCCTGCAAATCATCTTACTTATGTTCCATTTGCACCATACTATCAGAGTCCAATAACAGTTTCCAGGTATCAAAAATACTAAATTAAACCTGTACTACAACTTCTAATGCCTTTCTCTAACTATTTTTATCTTCTGAAATGACTACTCCTCTTTCAATCTCTTTAAATAATAACTTGATAATAGCAAATAGCTAATGATATCTCACTTCCCATGATTCTATAAAAGTACATGTTATGAGAATTAAGCTGGCAATCAGGAGGTCTGGACTTTAGTCCTCATATTGTTTCTGGCTTTTTGGCCATGAGAAATTGAGGTTCTCTGATACCCACTTTATCCTTCCCTCCCTCCCTCCCTCCCTCCCTCCCTCCCTCCCTCCCTCCCTCCCTCCCTCCCTCCCTCCCTCCCTCCCTCCCTCCCTTCCTTCCTTCCTTCCTTCCTTCCTTCCTTCCTTCCTTCCTTCCTTCCTTCCTTCCTTCCTTCCTTCCTTCCTTCCTTCCTTCCTTCCTTCCTTCCTTCCTTCCTTCCTTCCTTCCTTCCTTCCTTCCTTCCTTCCTTCCTTCCTTCCTTCCTTCCTTCCTTCCTTCCATAATAGCTTTTTGTTCTTCAAAATACATTCAGAGATAGCTTTAAACATTCACCCTTGAAAAACCCTTGTGTTTCAATTTTTTCTCCTTCCCTCCATCTCTTTCCCTTCTCCTAGACAGCAAACAATCCAATATAGATTAAAAATCTTGTAAACATACATCATAATATATTGTGATTCATATTCAGTCCCCATAATCCTCTCTCTGGATGTAGATGGCTCTCTCTATCACAACCCTATTGTAATTGGTTTGAATGAACTCTTTGTTGAAAAGAAGCAAGTTCATAACAGTTGCTAATCACATAATTTTGTTAATACTGTGTACAATGTTCCTTTGGTTCTATTCAATTCATTTAGCATCAGTTCATATAAATCTCTCCAGGCCTTTCTGAAACCATCACACTGATTGTTTCTTATACAATAATAATATTCCATTATATTCATACATGAAAACTTATTCAGCCATTCTCCAACTGATGGGCATCCACTCACTTTTCAGTTGCTGGGCACTATAAAAAGAGTTGCTACAAACATTTTTTGCACATTTGAGTCCCTTTCCCTCTTTTATGATCCCTTTGAGATACAGACCCAGTAGAGACACTGCTTGATCAAACTATATGTACAATTTGATAGCCCTTTGGGCATAGTTCCAAATTGCTTTCCATAATGGTTGAATCAGTTCACAACTCCACCAACAATGCATCAGTGCCCCAGTTTTACCACATCATCTCCAACATTCATCATTACATTTTCCTGTCATCTTAATCAATCTGAGTGGTGTGTAGTGGTATCTCAGAGTTGTCTTTATCTGCATTTTTTTAATTAATAGTAATTTAGAGCATTTTTTCATATAACTATATATGGCTTTAATTTCTTCATCTGGAAGTCATCTTTTCAAATCCTTTGACCATTCATAAATTAGAGAATGGCTTGTATTATTATAAATATGAAAAGGCAGAGCAAATATGGTGAACAGTAAAGAGCTCTGTCTGAATTCTTCCTGTCTTCCTTCAGATCTACACCAAATCAAGCATCAGAACTGGTATTGGAGTGACAGAACCCACAAATATTTGGAGTGTAACAAATTTCCAACAGAAGATATTTTGGAATAACTTCAGGAATGATCTGTTTCTGTTGGCTGGGGGTGGGGTGGGGGAAGGGAGAAGAGATGGCCCAGTGTAGGCCAGGTTCAAGAAAGAGAAGATCTCTGCACACCTGCAAATCTACTGGGAGTCTCTTAGCTAAAATACTGCAGCATTAGCTATTCTTGTTCAGAAAGCCAGGGGATGAGCAGACTAGCTGTGAGACCTCCAACACCACTACAGAAGGCTAATAGTGAGCCCCTGAAATACAGAATAAAATCACCCAGCACTTGAAGGAAACCAGCAGTACTAGCCCCAGGGAAGTATGAAGGCAATATAGAAAAATCTTGGGATAATCTCTCCTTTGTCCTAAGAGCAGACCTCAACCTTTAAAAATAAGCAAAAAGAGCTCTGACCATAGATGACTTTTATGGAGACAGGGAAGAACAGACCTCAAAACCTGAAGACACTAAGGGCAAAATATCTCAAGATGAAACTACAAAGAGGGTTATGATTTGATCTTTATCTCATAAGGCTTTCCTAGAAGAATTCAGAAAGGATCTTCAAAAAGAGTTAGAAGAAAAATGGGGAAAGGAAATGAGAACTTTGCAGGGGAGTTTGGAAAGGGAAAACAAAATTATCTAAAGAAAACTCCTTAAAATTAGACTTAGCAAAAATGGAAAAAGAATATAACTCCTTGAAAAATGGAATTTGTGAAATGGAAAAAAAAATCCAATGAATATAGTAACTTATTTAAAAGTTCAATTGGCCAAATGCAAAAGGAGATAAAAAAGCTAACTGAAGGAATATAATTCACTAAAAATTAGAATTGAACAAATGGAAGTGATTAACTCAATGAGATATTAAAAATCAAACAAAACCAAAAAAAATGAAAAAAAAATAGAAGAAAATGTAAAATACCTCATTGGAAAAACAATTGACATGGAAAATACATACATGAGAAACAATCTAACAATTATTGGATTATCTGAAATTTTTGATGAAAAAAAAACTAATTAACATTTTTCAAGAAAACATCAAAGAAAACTTCTCTTATGTCCTGGAACTACAAGATAAAATAGCTGTTTAAAGAATTATCCAATCACCTCCTGAAAGAGATCCCAAAATGAAAACTCCAAGGAATATCATAGCTAAATTTCAGAGTTATCAGATTAAGGATAAAATATTGCAAGTAGCCAGAAAAGAAGAATTCAAAAACCTAGGAGCCACAATCAAGATTACCAGGATACCTAGTGGCTTCTATTTTATTCAGAAAAATTAAGCATTATTTTTTCAGAGAAAATATAAGTAAATTTCATTTATTTTTGAAAAAAAATAAACCAGAGCTGAACAGAAAATCTGATCTTCAAATACAGAACTCAAGAGAAGCATAAAAGGTAAAAAAAGGAAAGAAAAAAAAAAAAAAAAACAACAACATGTCTTTTAAAAGGTTAAAAAGTTTACATTCCTTTATGGGAAGATGTAATGTTTAGCACTTGGCTCTATCTAAGATAAGCAATAACTAGAAGTTGTAATATAATTTGACCTTATTGTGATACTGAAAGAAGAGGAAAGAGGAAGTAAATACTTTACATCACATGAAGAGGCAAAAAGATCTATTACACTTGAAGGAAAGAAGGGGGTGGTGAGCACTTGTGAATCTTAATCTCATCAGATTTGGTTCAAAGAGAGATTGACAGACATATTTACCCTCAGAGAAACTTACCTCACACTATGGGGAAGTAGAAGAAAAGGTAAAGAGAATAGAAGTAGAAATGGAAAGGTATAAGAAATGGGAAAGGGCTGTAAAGGATGATGATTGTTTGAGAGAGGTCAAAAGCAAAATACTGGGGAGGAGGAAAGGGGGAAAGGAAAATAAGATGGTGGGAAATACATTGTTAGCAATTTTAACTGTATGTAAATGAGATGAATGTAAATGGGAAATGGATAACAGATTGCATTAAAAACCAAAATCTTATAATATGTTTTTAATAATATTTAAAGCAGAGTGATACATACAGAGTAAAAGTAAAAGACTGGAATAGAAGGTATTCTGCTTCAGCTGAAGTACAAAAAAGCAGGTGTAGTAATCCTGATCTCAGATTAAGCTAGAGAAAAAATAGATCTAATCAAAAGAGATAAGGAAGAAAGCTACATTTTGCTGAATGATACCATAGATAATGAAGTCATCACAATACTAAATATATGTTCACCAAGTGGTATAGTATACAAATTCCTAGAAGAAATGTTAAAAGTGCTGCAAGAAGAAATAGAAAACTATACTAGTGGGGGTCTCAAACTTGCTCTATCATAAACAGATAAATGAAACCCACAAAATGAACAAGAAAAAAGTTAAGTGGGTAATTAAGATATTAGAAAAGTTAGGTATGATAACCCTTAGGAGAAAATTTAAGTGGGACAGAAAGGAATATACTTTTTTTCTCAGTGGTACATGGAACGTACACAAAAATTGACCATATTATTCGGGCAAAACCCCTCAAAATCAAAAGGCAGACATGATAAATGTGTCTTTTTCGGATTTTGATGAAAAAAATTTACTGTAATAAAGGGCAAAAGAAAAATAGATATAAAATATTGGAAACTAAATAATCTAATCCTAAAGAATGAGTGGTTAAAACAAGTCATAGATAAATTGATAATTTCATCCAAGAAAATGGCAATAATGAGACATAACCAACATAACATACCAAAATCTATGGGATTCAGTCAAAGCAGTTCTTAAAAGAAATTTCATGTCTCTAGATGCTTTTTATGCATATTTATGCATTTGCATAAAATAGAGAAAGAAGATCAATGAATTGGGCATGCAACTAAAAAAGCTAGGAAAAAAAAACAATTAAATAACAAATTTGAAATTCTGAAAATAAAATGGGAGATTAATAAAACTGAAAGTAAGAAAACTATTAAACAAATAAACAAAACTAAAAGATGGTTTTATGAAAAAACCAACAAGATATTAAACCTTTCCTTAATTTAATTAGAAAAAAGAAAAAGAGAAAATCTAATTGTTAGTATCAAAAATGAAAAGGTTAACTTTCCACCAATGAAGAGGAAATTAGAGCAATAATTAAGAGCTATTTTGTCCAGCTATGTGCCAATAAATCTGATAATCTAAGTGAAATGAATGAATATCTACAAAAATATAGACTGCTCAGATTAGCAGAGGAGGAAATAAATTGCTTAAACAATTAGTTCTATTTTAGAAAAAAATAAAATTGAACAAGCTATTAATCAACTCCCTAAGAAAAAAATCTTCAAGGCAAGATGGAATTATATGTGAATTCTATCAAACTTTTAAAGAACAATTCATCCCAACACTATGCAAACTATTTGGAAAAATAGGGAAAGAAGGAGTCCTACCAAATTCCTTTTATGACACAGATGTGGTGCTGATGTCTAAACCAAGTAGGGTCAACAGAGAAAAAAAATATAGACCAATTCCCTGAATGATTATTGATGCAAAAAATCTTAAATAAAGCATTAGCAAAGTTATCACAGCAACCTGTCTCCAAGACAACTCACCATGACCAAGTAGGATTTATTTGAGCAATACAGGACTGGTCCAATATTAAGAAAACTATTAGCATAATTTTATATCAATAATCAAACTAACAGAAATCATATAATTATCTCAATAGATGCAAAAAAAGTATTTTAAAAATTCCAACATCCATTCCTATAGAAAACATTAGAAAGCACAATAATGGATGGAGTTTTCATTAAAATGACCAATATTTAAATATTTAAAAAAATCAGCAAGCATCAGATGTAATGGGGCTAAACTGGAACCATTCCCAATAACATCAGGGGTGAATTAAGGTTGCCCATTATCACCATTATTATTCAATATTGTGTTAAAATGTTAGCTTTAGCAATAAGAGGGAAAAAAAGAAAGTAAAGGAATTAGAGTAGGTAATGAGGAAACAAAATTATCATTCTTTGCAGATGATATGGTGGTGTACTTAGGGAATCTAAAGAACTAGTATTAATTCACAAGTTTAGCAAATTTGCTGGATACAAAGTAAATCCACATAAATATTCAGCATTTCTATATGTTAGCAACAAAGTCCAGCATCAAGAGGTACAAAAAGAAATTCCATTTAAAATAACTGGGTATAATATAAGGTATTTGGGAGTCTACCTTCCAAGACAAAGTTAGATGCAATATGTACACAACTACAAAACACTTTTCACACGTATAAAATCATATCTAATCAATGGGAAGGATAGCAAGTGCTGATAAGTAGGCAAAGCTAATATAATAAAAATGACACTTCTATCTAAATGAATTTTCTTATTCAGTACCATACCAACCAAACTCCCTAGAAATTAAGCTAGAAAAAAATAATAACAAAGTTCATTTGTAACAAAAAAAGGTAAGAATTTCAAGGAAATTAATGGAAAAAATGCAAATGAACATGGCCTAGCTATACCATACCTAAAACTACATTATAAAGTGGTGATCATCAAAAACATTTGCTACTGGCTAAGAATTACAGTAGCTGATCAGTTCAATAAGTTAGATTCACAAGACATAGTAGTCAATAACTATAGTAATCTAATGTCTGATAAACCCAAAGACCACAGATTCTAGAATAAGAACACCATTTGATAAAAATTTCTGGGAAAATTGGAAAGTAGTATGACATAAACTAGACATTGACCAACACCTAATGAATATTTACCAAGTTAAAGTTGAAATGAGTTCATGATTTAAATATAAAGAATGATACTATAAGCAATTTACAGGAACAAAGGATAGTCTATCTCAGATCTGTGGAGAAGAAAGGACTTTGTGGCTAAAGAAGAACAAGAGTACATTATTGAACACAAGATATATAATTTTGATTATATTAAATTTTAAACTTTTGTACAAGCAAAATTAATGAAGACAAGACTAGAATGGAAGCAGTAAACTGGGGAAAAAATTTTGTACATCCAAGGATTCTGATAAAGACCTCATTTCTGAAATATGTAGAGAACTGACTCAAATTTATAAGAATACAACCCATTCTCCAACTGATAATTGGTCAGAGACAATTTTCAGGTGAAGAAATTAAAACCATTACTAGTCATATGAAAAAATGCTCTAACTTACTACCAATCAGGGAAATGCAAATTAAAATAACTCTGAACTACAACTATACAACTCTCAGATTGACTACAATGGCAGGAAAAGATAATGATAAATGTTGGAGGGGACGTGGGAAAACTGAGACACTAATACTTTGTTTTTGAAGTTGTAAAATTATCCAACTATTCTAGAGAGCTGTATGGAACCATGCCTAAAGAGCTATTACACTGTGCATACCATTTTATCTAGCTGTGCCTCTAATGGGCCTGTATCCCAAAGAGCTATCAAAAAGGGGAAAGGATCCTCATGTGAAAAAGGGTTTGTAGCAATCCTTTTTGTAAGGTCAAGCAAGTAGAAGCAGAGTGGATAGCCATCAGTTGGAGAATGGCTGAATAAGTTATGGTATATGAATCTTATGGAATAGTATTGTCCTATAAGAAAGGATCAGCAGGATGATATCAGATAGGCTTGAAGAAACTTACATGAAATGATTCTGAGTGAAATGAATAGAATTGAGATAACACTGTACACAGCGACAAGAAGACTGTTGGAACATAAATTCTGATGTTCATGGCTCTTTTCAATAGTGAAAAGTGGTTTAAGTAGTGAGTAGTGAGTACTACTCACTCAGTTTTGAGGTGGTTTAAGCCAGTTCCAATGGACTTGTGATGGAGAGAGAACTATCTGCATCCAGAAAGAGCACTGTGGGGACTGAGGGCGGATCACAACATAATATTTCATGTTTTTTGTTGTGTACTTACTTTTTGTTGTCTTTCTCATTTTTTTTCTTTTTGATATGATTTTTCTTGTGCATAATAGTTGTGGAAATATGTATAGAATAAGTGTAAGAACATGTATTAGATTACTTGCTTCCTGAAGGAGGTGGTATCTAACTTTTCTAATATTCTATTTACCTCTTTAGTGTCTTTATTTTTTCAGTAGTATTTATCAAGTTCGGATAAAGGATAGTTGAGGTATCACACTAATGTAGTTTTGCTGTCTATATAATTCATATAATTTCTTCTTTAAGAATTTGGATGCTCATTTGGAACTATGCCCAAAAAGTTATCAAACTGTGCATACCCTTTGATCCAGCAGTGCTACTACTGGGCTTATATCCCAAAGAAATACTAAGGAAGGGAAAGGGATCTGTATGTGCCAAAATGTTTGTGGCAGCCCTTTTTGTAGTGTCTAGAAACTGGAAAATGAATGGATGTCCATCAATTGGAGAATAGTTGGGTAATGTTATTAAAAAATACTCATGCATATGTACTGTCAATTTTTTTATAATTATAAAATTAATTTAAAAAAAAGAATTTGGTACTGGCTAAGAAATAAACTAGTTGATCAGTGGAATAGGCTAGATTGATAGAACAAAATAGCCAATGACTGTAACAATCAAGTATTTGACAAACAGAAAAGCCTCACCTTTTGGGATAAGAATTCACTATTTGGAAAAAACTGCTGGGAAAATTGGAAATTATCATCACAGAAAGTAAGCATAGACTCACACCTAACACCATACACCAAGATAAGGTTGAAATGGGTTCATGATCTAGACATAAAGAAGGATAATATAAACAAATTAGAAGACCATAGGATAGTTTATCTCTCAGATTTGTGGAGGAAGAAGGAATTTGTGACCAAAGAAGAACAGAGAACATTATTGATCAGAAAATAGATAATTTTGATTACATTAAGTTAAAAAGTTTTGTATAAACAAAACTAATGCAGACAAGATTAGAAGGAAAGCAATAAACTGAAAAAACACTTTTACATCCAAAGGATATGATAAAGGCCTCATTTCTAAAATATATAGAGAATTGACTCAAATTTATAATAGTTCAAGCCATTCTCTAATTGATAAATAGTCAAAGGATATGAACAGACAATTTTCAGATGAAGAAATTGAAACTATTTGTAGCCACATGAAAAGGTGCTCCACATCACTATTTATTGGAGAAATGCAAATTAAGACAACTGTGAGATATCATTACACACCTATCAGATTGGTTAAGATGACAGGAAAATATAATGATGAATGTTGGAGGGAATGTGGGAAAACTGGGACACTGATACATTATTAGTGGAACTGTAAATGGATCCAACCACTCTGAAGAGTTATTTAGAAGTATGCTAAAAAAGTTATCAAACTATGCATACCTTTTGATCCAACAGTGTTTCTACTGGGATTATATCCCAAAGATATCTTAAAGGAAGGAAAGGGACCTATATATGTATAAATATTTGTGGCATCCCTTTTTGTAGTGGCAAGAAACTGGAAAC
Source organism: Sminthopsis crassicaudata (assembly GCF_048593235.1). Taxonomy (NCBI): domain Eukaryota; kingdom Metazoa; phylum Chordata; class Mammalia; order Dasyuromorphia; family Dasyuridae; genus Sminthopsis; species Sminthopsis crassicaudata. Next base: position 157,457,478 of record NC_133619.1, read on the forward strand.
TGAATGGATGCCCATCAATGGCTGAATAAATTATGGTTTATGAATGCTATGGAATGCTATTGTTATGTTAGAAAAGACTAGCAGGGTGATTTCAGAGAGGCTTGGAGAGACCTACATGAGCTGATGCAAAGTGAAATAAGCAAAACCAGGAGATCACTATACATAAAAACAACAAGACTATATGATGATCAATTCTGATAGACACGACTCTCTTCAACATTGAGATGATTCAAACCAGTTCCACTTGTGCAGTGATGAAGAGAACCATCTACACCCAGAGAGAGAACCATAAGAACACAATGTGGAACACAACATAGCAATTCTCACCCTCTCTCTTGTTATTTGCTTGCATTTTTTTCCTCAGTTTTTCTTTTTCTTCCTTCTTGAGCTAATTTTTCTTGTGCAACCAGATAACTGTATAAATATGCATGCACATATTGGATCTAACATGTATTTCAACAAATTTAACATGTATTGCCAGATGGGGAAGTGGGTGGAGGGAAGAAGGGGAAAACTTGCAACAAAAGGTTATACAAGGGTCAATGTTGGAAAAATTACCCATGCATATGCTTTGTAAATAAAATCTTTAATAAAAAAAAAAAGAATTTGGATCCTATATCACTCAGTGCATATATATTTAGCACTGATATTGTTTTGCTGCCTATGGCACCTTGTATCAAGATACAGTTTCCTTACATGTCTTTTAATTTAAGTTTATTTTTACTTTTACTTTGTCTGAAATAAAGGTTGTTTTTACAGGTTTTTTTTTTAAACTTCAGCTGAAGCACAATAAATCCCGCTTCAGTTCTTTACCTTTACTCTGTATCTCTCTGAGGAAAATGTGTTTCTTGTAAGCAACATATTGTAGAATTTTAGTTTTTGATCCATTCTGCTATCCACTTCCATTATATTAAAGAATTCATCCCATTCCCATTCACAGTTATGATTACTGACTATGCATTTCCCTCCACCCTATTCTTTCTCCTGTTTTTCTTCTTTCCTTTCACCTTTTCCCTTTTCACCAGCATTTTGATTCTCTTTACCATCTTCCTGATCTACCTTTCCTTCTGTCAGTCTCCAGATCCTTATCCCCTTCATTTAAGATCCTTCCCTTCTACTTTCTTGAAGTAGATTTCTATTCTACTAAATCTGATAAATTTCTATATTAAACTGATTGTATTTATTATAACCTTTCTGAGCCAATATTGATGAAGGTAAAGTTTGAGTGATATCCATCACCCACTTTCTCATCTTCTCCACTATAATAAGTATTTCATGCTATTTCATGTGAAATAATTTACTCCATACTCTCTCTCCCTTCCTTTTGCACTTAGTGTACTTTTTTCTCTCTCTTAATTATTTTTATGTTATTCTCTCAGATTCATTTTATCCCTATAATCTCTGTCTATGTATATTACTCTAGATGTACTATAGTGAAAAAAACTTTGTATACACTTGTGTTTTTTTTAAATGGTATTTTATTTTTCCAATGTCATGTAAAGATAGCTTTCATTTTTGTAAAACTTCATCTTGTAAATTTTGTAAAGTTATTTTTCTGTCTCTTTCCTTTTCCTCCTCCCTCCCCAACATAGCAAGCAATCTCATATATTACAAATGTACAATCATTTTAAACATATTTCCACATTAGTCATGTTGTAAAGGAAAAATCAAAACAAAAGAGAAAAAACATGAAAAAGAAAAAGCAAACCAAAAAAGTGAAAATAATATACTTCAATCCACATTCAATCATCATAGTTCTGTCTCTGAATATGGATGGCATTTTCCATCCCAAATCTATTGGAATTGTCTTGGATCAATGTAATGCTCATAATTATAGCTGATCATCACATAATCTTGCTGTTACCTTTATAATATTTTTGATATACAGACCTAGTATTGACATTTCTGGATGAAAGGGTATGTACAGTTTTATAGCCCTTTGGGAATAGTTTCAAATACAAGTATCATCTTCTCATATAGGAATGGAAACAGTTTAGCTCTGTTCAATCCCTTGCTTTCTTTTCCCTTTTTACCTATGTAAGTTTATTCCTTTTTGATATAAGTGATCAAAGCTTGAAATCCTGTGTTTCATTGAATGGCTATCCTTCTTCCCCACTCCCTTTTGATAAATTATGCTTAATTTCATTGGGTAAGTGATTCTTGATTGTAGTCCTTATTCCACTGTCTTCTGGAATATCATGTTCTATGACCTCTGATTTCTTAATGTTGTAGCTGCCAAATCCTGTGTAATCCTGATTATGACTCCCTAATATTTGAATTATTTCTTTCTGGCCATGTGTAATATTTTTTCATTGATCTGAGAATTCTGAAATTTGGCTATAATATTTTTTGGCATTTTTATTTTGGGATCTCTTTCCTAAAGTAATTAGTTGAGTCTTTATATGCATATTTCTCTTCTAGTTTAGAAATGTTAGGGCAGGTTTTCTTGATAATTTCTTGCAGGATATTGCCCAATTCATTCTTTTGACTGTGGCATTCAGGTAGTCCAAATAATTCTGATAATGTATTTCCTCAATTTATTTTCCAGATAATTTTTTCTTTTACATTATTTTTCACTTTTTAATTCTTTTGAATTTGTTTGATTAACTTGATGTTTCATAGTCATTGGATTTCACTTGTCCAATTCTAACTTTCCCACCCTCAATTATCTTTTGCACTTGCTTCATTTAGCTAATTTCATCTTTAGGAGGCGTTTTTTTCCTGTGGATTTTAAAATTTCCTTCTCCATTTGACCAATTCTTCTTAAGCAGTTCTTTTGTTTTTCAAACTGTTGACTCTTATCCCCCCATAATTCTCTTGCATTGCTCTCATTTCTTTTCCAAAATTTACTTCTACCCCTTTTATATGATTTTAAGCTCCTTTTTGAGCTCTCCCATGAGTTCTTTTTGTAGTTGCAGTCATTTCCCATTTTTCTTTGGGGTTTTGCCTGTATTTAAATACTCTTGTCCTCTTCTGAATTTATGTCTTGTTCTTCCTTGTCACCATAATATCTTTCTATGGTAGATTCTTTTGTTGTTATTATCATTTGCTCATCTTTTTTGGCTGTTTTCCTTTCTTTTAAATTTGGGATCTGCTCCTGGACTGGAAGTAACACTTTCTCAGGCTTTTTGTGCCTGGAGTTGCAGGTGCTGGCTGTTTACCTGGTGCTGCACTGATATTGCCTTGAGGGTTCAAAGGAAATACTCCTGTCTGTTGCTTTGCTGAGGAGTTGGGAGGGAGGAAGAAAGGAGTTACTGGCACTACTATAGACCTTAGGGGTCTGGCAGCTTACCTGATACTGATCTGGGGTCCCTGTGTTGAGGCTGGAAGTTTCTGCCTTTCCAGACAACTCTGTGATCTGTCTGCAGGCAGCTGCCTATTTATTTTGGTCTGTGCTGAGGCATGTGGAAGGGGAGTCCTGGTATTGGCATTTGGCTTCTACTCCACTGGGACTCAGAATGTATCACAGGTTTGCTTAGGTGGGGATTGCTAGGATTCTTTCTGTCCCTGCATTCCCTTTTTACCTAAATGTGACACATCTTTCTGGCTGATCTTCCAAGTTTCTTGGGCTAAAAGATTATTCTCCTGACTTGTTTTGAGTCACTATATTAAGGTTTCCTAGAGGTCAGTATAAGGGAGTTATAGTACTTCATTGCTTATTCTGTTATATTGGCTTCTGGAAATCTGTCTAAGGATAGAATTAAATGTCAAAAGATTCCAAAGCTTAGGAGCAATATGGAATAACATAGAGAACATTGGACTTGTAATCAAGAAAACCAGGGTTCAAAATCTATTTCAGGTATTTACAAGATATGTAATCTTGTGCAAGTCACTTAATCTCTTTGAGTATCAATGTCCTCATGCATAAAATTAAAAGATGACAAATTTATATATTATTAAAATATATCTTAACATATTCTTAAGAATTTAAACAAGAAAACTGTACCAAAACTCTATTATTTAATTACAATAATAACTTTCTCACTCTCTCCTGGACATGATATTAACATATAAAAAAATTAAGAACAATGTTTTAAATAAGGGGTAAAACAAGCATCTGTGATTTACCTATTATCTCATTTGGTTCTTATAACATTTCTGGGAGATAAATGATAGTATTTGCCTCATTTTGCTTTTAAGAAAACTGAGACAGACAGTGGCTAAATGATTTTTCCAGCATAATAAAGCTAGTTAGCATACAAAGCCATCACTACTATTATTTATTGACTCCAAATCTAGTGCTCTATTTACCATATTACCTGTATTGATTGTTGTCATACTAAATACTTATATTTTTCTAGCTATGTGAAATGGGAAATTTGCAAAATATAGAGATTTATAAAAAATTAAAATAATGGGGAAACAGAATGAGTTGCATATCATCCTCATCCTCTTGTCAGCTACTCAAATTGTTTAAATATGTTTTCAGTAGTGAAGATGAATATACATACTAATATTTTTATTCAGTTACAATTACCTGTATAATAGTTCACAAGAACATTAAACATAAAGTAACAAAAATAGATAATTACTTATTCCTGGACCATTTCTAGCTGAATACAATCAGAATAGTTGATAAGAATAGAAATTATTGTTAACAATAATAATAATAACAATAGTTTTCCTGTAAGATTCTATGTGGCATCCATAGGATAATGTTGGTGCAAATAATAACAGTTGTCAAATATTGCTGACAAAGCCTTGCAAAAAAGCCTTTATATATTTAATCAGATTTTTTCCTCACAATAATGTGAATTAGGTAGGAATGTCATTCCCATTTTATGCATGAGGACATTGATATTTAAAGAGATTAAGTGACTTACACAAGATCAGGTAACTAAAATAGATTTCGAACCCTGATCTTCTTGATTACAAATCCAATGTTTTCTATGTTATTCCATATTGCTCCTAAGCATTGGAATTATATAATGTAGGAAGTTATTATGGAAACAATAAAGCTATTATGGAAGGTGTTCAGAAAGTTCATTTATGAATAAAATCTTTTTGAAACCCATTTTTATCTAGATTGTGCATATAGCTGTATAATATTCATAGAACATTTAGTGCAAATGAAGTCTCATATACATTGTAAAAAAAGAACTCATAATTTATTGTTTATGTTTATTATAAGCAAAAGCAATTAGAACAATGAAAGTGTTGCAATAAAAAATATGCATAAATTGGTGAAGACCATGTTGGAAGAGGTTTAAAACTATAAACATTTCCTAGGGAATTGGTTGACAGCTTACTTTTCATAGGTAGTAATATGAGAATTACTTCTATAAGCAGAAGGTGGTAAGAAAGTCAACTACTAAAAAGTAAGGACCAATGAAATGACAACTCAATTTAGCTTAGAAGAAAATTACAACATAGGCCTCATTTGAATAGAATTCTTAGAATTATAGCAACAAAAATAGTGACAATCTCTTCAAGCTTGGAGGAATGAATAAATGGCTCAAAGTGTTCTTTAAGAAGATTTTTTTTTTCATTAAAAATTTCCTTTTACATTTTGTTGTTTGCAGTCATTTTTCAGTCACAACCAATTCTTTGTGACCTCATTTGGAGTTTTACTGACATACATACTGGAGTAGATTTCCATTTCCTTCTAGGAAGTTCATTTTTTAGATGAGGAAATGAAGGCAAACAGGGGTAAGTGATTTGCTCAGGGCCAGACAGCTAACTATTTTAAATTTAATTTTTTATATTTATTTTAAATTCAAAATAGAAAAAAAAGACAAAAATGGAAAATAAAGACAAAACAAAACATTGTTATGTGCCTAGAAGACTATCAGGGGGGATTCAAAATATATAACAATAAATTTCCATTTCAAGAATGTATACATAATAATAGAAGAGGTTATATATCTATCACTGGACATCTTTACTTCTTGTAAGTTACGATTTTGTTCTCTATTGTGCACTTTTTATTCCATTTTACCCCTTTCACTCTCCCACTTCCCACAAGTAGATGACAGTTAAATATCAATATAAATATATAAATCCATAAACATATATCTATATATTCACACCTATACCCACATATATCTATACACAAATACATACACCTATCTAAATACACATACACACATATATATATATACACATGTATAGACATGCATCTAAAACTATATTAATAAGACTGATATAGAATGTAGATTTGTCTCATAAGTCTTTAAGTTTGACTTTGAGATCAATGATTACTTGCCCTACTTTTTCTTTCTAATAAATTCTATTTATTCCTGGGGCAGCTAGATGAAGCAGTACATAGAGCATCCTCCAGAAGTCAGACCTCAGACAATATTTCCTAGCTGAGTGACCCTGGACAAGTTTTTAATCCAAGTGCCTCAGCAAATAAACAAACAGACAGATAAATAAATTCTACTCCTCATCCTTGTTATACTATCTATATATCTTTTACTTCCTAAACTTGCTAACTATTCTACTTTAATTCTACTCCTCAACTTGCCTTGGCATAACTTAACCTCCCCCCACCCATAGATTCCTGCCTTATCTTCTGCCCCCACCTTTTCTCTTCCCTCTCTACAGCCAGCAATTAGGTGTCTCAGGCCAGAATTAAAATTAGGAAAAGGTCCTTGATTTCAGACCCAAGACTGTATCCACAGAGCCACTTAACTGCCCTTCCTTTTACATAGTTGTTTGCATGCATTTTCTCCCAGTGGACTGTGAGCTCCTTTTGAACATGACCTAGTTTTTTTGTTTGTTTTGTTTTGTTTTGTTTTGTTTTGTTTTGTTTTGTTTTTTGTATCTGCAGTGCTTAGCACAGACTCTGGCCCCTAGACATTTAATAAATATTTATAGGCTGACTGACTAAAGTTTCATTTTTCTTGACCATCCCATATTATTTTAACTCTTCTTATTTTGAAAGTATTGGTACTAGACTAGATTTTCTGAGGGCTTTGACTTCAAAATGTATTTAAGTCCTTCCTTGCTGTATACACACAATACTGTGCTGGGCCCTAGAAGAGCTTTGAAGAAGCAGAAGGGAAGAGAAAGGGTGTTGCACTTTGGATTTGTAGGTATGGGTTCAAATCCCATTACTGATAGTTTCTAGCTCAATGGAAGTAGGTGAGTCATTTCCTCTCTATGAGATCTCAGTTTCCTCATGTATAAAATAAAGCTAATAATAGATTCAATATTTTTCTTTCTATCCTCAGATGTAGCAAATAGGCACTTTAAAAGGCCTTTGATTGGTTCCTTTACCTGACTCAAAAAGTAGGTAGGAGAAAAGTATTTTATAAAGTTTAAAGTATAATATAAATGTGTGTTGTTATTATGTAAAAATAATAATTTTTTGTCCCTTATGGATTTACATTTCTTTTGTGGACTATAATCTGAATGCTAACATTCTCATCCTTAAATTACTCTCTAGCCCAGAGGTTCTCATAGGTACTCTGTATTTGTCAGGCTAGCAATAAAAATAAAAATGGGGTGTCTCCTGATACTATCAATCCATTTGCCTAATGTGAAGTAATTTATCTATAGACTGGGCTAAGATCCAGTGGAAATGGTTTACTTTCCAGCTTCACAAGGCTAAAAAAAAATAAGGAATATGGTATAGGAGACTTGGAATCAATAAGGCAGGAGTTTAAATTGAATTTTAGATATCCACTAGTTATGTGACGCTTAGGAAATCACTTAACTACTGTATGCAGTTTACTCATCTGTTAAATGAGGAATTTGGATTTGATAGTTGCTAATGTTCCTTTTTGTTCTGAATTTATGATGATAGTAGACATCAATATTACCAGGAAAATTAAAGCAAATAGGATGTAAAAGACTATGTTAAAATTTGAATAAGACCCAAGGGTATATCAAATAGAGAGCCTCAAAGATGGGAAGAATAAGATTCAGTGTATGATATAAATCATGTAACCTTGGACACCTCCCCTAACTTCTCAGTACACTAGGAAAGGAAAGTTGCTAACCTGTATTGTTAGAGATTTGCACATCTTAACATTTACCATATCGATGAAATCATTGGTCTAGTCCATCTTCTAAAATATTAAGTGGGAGAAAACAAAAGCAAAAACAACTCACCACTGGCATAGTAGAAATAACATGACATTGGGAATCAGGAAATCTGACCCTGATCATCCATCAATAGATGTCTCTTTGAACCCTTCATCTGTAAAAAGGAGTTGCATACAAGGTATTTCTGAATTTCTTTCAGCCCTGACATTCTATGATCCTATAATTGGTGAACACTACAATAGGCTTTTCAAAACCATGTCAATGTTCTAAAGGTATCCAATCAACTTGTCTGTGATTATTCTGGAAGCATATCTTCCAATACCTTCCTGACAACTAAGATTCCTAAACGAGCAGTTAAGATTGAAGTCCAATGGCAACCTATTTCCACTTATTTTTTCCAGCACATTGATTTTTGTTCTTGAAATTCATCTTACCCAAAACAGCAGTGGTCATCCTTACCCCAAGTGATTGCTCAAATTCTTTCTCAAGAAATAAAATAAGTTAATTTAATATATTTAAAAAGCTCATGTCATCAGTTCATGAACTTGGTCATGATTGATTGTGTTATATTCTGTTAAAGTTTTAGAGCTGATGAAGTGATGTATTCTTGGTCAGTTAGATCCTCTTAGCATATTGGAGAGAGGTTTTTATTAGTAACTTTCATCTTGAATCACTTTTATGTCATTTATTCAATATACCTCAGGAGGCTTTCACTAGTTGGTCTGGGTGGCAAATTAATCAAACAAATGTAAATATTTAACAGGACTTCAGTTCAAAGGCAATACATTCGGCATCCTACTCATAATGGCATGCTTTTAGTCAAATTACAAAGCTTCTTCAGATGGTTATAAACTTCTGACTTTTTTTATTAGTTGTGACTATGTAATAAATACTGTAAAGTGCAAATACATTTGGGAGTTAATATTAAAACTCGATACAAGCCTTTTCCAAGCATCTCATCCCAGGAGCCATTGGATATCTCCAAATTGTTTTAATATAACAAAACAAATGTCACACTGTTTTTCAGTACATTGCAACTATGTGGAGGAGCACCTATGAAATACAATACTCTAGAGGACTGGGTATTATAAATGACATTTCCAACTGATTTTCAGATTGCATTAGCACATTTGAACTGAATTGTGGATTCAGGTGACAGTGTTTTTAAAAATGAATGCAGTGTCTACTGAGTTGGTAGCTATTTTGTTATAAACTAATGGCTTCATAAATTTTTGTCAATAGTCCAGTAAACCTCTTTTAATATTAATGAGTCACACCCTCCCCCATGCAGAAAATCCATAATTTTATATATTTCCCCACTTTGCAGCATAGTAGCAATAGTTCTACCTCTCATTCTTGATTATCTTATGTTGTTTCAGGCTAAATTAGAATAAATCACAAGCAAAAGTTTTCATAGCTATAAGAAATCATTTACATCCCTTTTTTAAAAAAACTAGAATTATCTGGCCATTTAAATAACACTTCTTGCAGCTCTCCTACCACTCCTTTTTGTAGAAGTTTGGTGCTTTCAATTCTTACAGACAAGTTAGATTCTTAAGTCAATCTGCATAAAAGCTGAAATTTCTCAATGGCTATTCAAATAGTCCTTTTGCCTTAAGGTCCTAGCAAGTTAGAAGTAGTAGAACTGAAGTTAGAAACCATGTTCCTTGACTTCTATGGTAGGCATCTTCTTAGGTACAGCATTCTATCAACTGTAAAGCCTGATTTTACAAGAATAAAAAGGAGAGGAGTAGAGATAAGTGACATTTATGAGGTCATTTTGAAGGTGGACACACTCACACAGTTCTCAGGCATGCTGTAACCTGTTAAATTCATCTTTTCTCAAATATCCTTAATCTTTGCTATCTTCGAAGTAGGACCTTTCCATTTTCCCCTACCTTCTGCTTCCTAGCATTCTAGCATTCTATTCCTTCTTTTTCTCTTGATGTTTTACCATCTTTGCCTACTTCATACACCCATTTACTATAGTTATATAAATTGGTCAGAGTTGTTATTGTTTTTTTTCTCTTTAGAGCCTCCTGAGAATAGCAATATGATGTATTAGATAGCTAGCTGGCTTTGGAGCTGGGTTCAAGTTCCATTTTTATCACATACTGTCAGTGTGACTCTGGGCAAGTAATTTTCTAAGTTTACCCTCTAAGTAAATCATTGAGACTGTAACTTGCAAAACAGATGTTAATAAGTAATGAATGAGGATATTTTCCTCCCTTGCAAGCGATCTCTATACCAATAAAATCATAATAAACACCACCACACAAACAAAAGATCTTATCAACTACATCAATAAAAATTTTAAAATGTATATATTATGTATAAAACCTTAAAATTAAATCAGTCAAAAAGTATTGAAATGATTGCTCAGTTTGTGCTAAAATCTGTTGTTAAAGAAAAAGCAAAAATAGTCTCTGACCTGAAGGTACTTACATTCTTAAAAAAAAAAAAAAAATCCAATGTCTTTTTACATTCCCTGCATTTTCCCCACTGTCCCATTCAGACCTGTTATAACAATGCTTTTATAGAAAAAAAGTGAAACTAATTAGAAAATTAAATAAAATGTTGTATATGATTATCCATTCTTGTTTCCCTTCCCCCTCCACCCTTTCCACTTCTGCAAAGGAGTGAGGAAATGTTTTCTATTATCTTTTCTTTGGGGTCAAACTAGTTGTTTATAATTTCTTAACATTTATCTTTGCTTGTATTGTTACTGTCTGTTCTATTTTTATTGGTGGCATTATGTTTATTGTTTTCCTCTCACTGCTTGCTTCATTCTACTATCACTTCATATGAAATTTATCATCATGCTTCTCTGTCTTCATCATTTTATTAGTCATTAATTTTTACAACACAATAACTAAATTGCTAACTTCTATAGGAAGCATTTCTAAGTTACCATAGTTGTTAATGTCTGCCCATCTACTCTACATTTTATATCTACTCTACATTTATCTTATATGTTTGTATTTAAATATGTTGTCTCTGTGATTAGAATGTAAATCCTTAGATACTTCCTGTTGAAGGTAACAATTTACTGAACTCTTAAAGAAAGTATGATATTCTATAAGATGGATGTTGGGAGAGAATGTTCTTGGCTTGGCATAGAAACAACCTACAGGATTAGGGATTTTTCACCTCTGGCAACTCTCAAATAACATCTATTTCATTATAGAGGGAATAAAACTTCAGTATATATTGAAGCAATCACAAATCCTTGAATTATCAAAATATATAAATAAATCAAATTTGATTATATTACAATTTATAGTGAGAAACTCCAGAAACCAGAACATGTTCTACTCCCAAGTAAAACTCTTCAACTCAATTTTAGCACAGATTCTTGAAGTTAACAGACCAGTCTAGCAGCTTGGGTTGTGAGAAAATTGCTAATTTTTATTTTTGTGGTTTTCAGGCAGTGGAAATTAAACTAGAACTTTCTCATGCACGACTTTCACAAATGATAATGATTGACATATATCAATCACTGTCCATTAATTCACTTGCAGGGAGACCACCTGGTGTGAAAGAAATTTTAGCTCAAATGTTTGACTAATAGCAGTCTTTTCTTCCAATATAGGTGATGACAACATTCTGGTTCTAACTATGATATTGTTAATAAGTCTGATTCTTTCTAATTCTATTTGAGGTTTTCTTGGCAAAGATACTGCAGTGGTTGGCCTTTTCTTTTCCAACTCATTTTGTAAATGAGAAACCAAGGTAAACTGGTTTAAGTGGCTTGCCCAGGGTCCCAGTGTTGGTAAGTTCCTGAGGCTTTGATGTGATCTCAGGAAGATGAGTCTTCCTTATTCCAAATCCAGTGTTCTATCCACAGTGCCACCTAGCTGCTTCAGTTATAGCTATAGCTTTGGCTAAATCAGGTTTTAATTTCATATCTTAGATTGAGTAGCTTCTCTCTTTGTTAGATAAGGTAATCAAGAAATACAAAATCATAGATTTTGAGATATAGAAGGCACTTCAATAATCATAGAGGCTAACCCATAATTATAAAATAAAAGTATAAAAAAATCTGGCTTATCTGACAAATAGTTTTTCATAATTAGTCAAACTCATCTATTGATACTACTATGTCCTCAGACAGTGTCTTCCCCTTTGGGATATCTCTAATGGTTAAGAACTTTTTCTTATGTCAAGTCTATACTTCTCTGCAACATTTAGACATTGTACTCTATTCTTAACTAATTATAATAGTTGATTCCCATAAAATGCAACTTGCCTAATACAGTTGATAGCATTAAATTGCCAGTATCTTTTTTATGCCTTACCTAACAAGTACTTGAGATTGTCTATTGAAAATTTATCTAATGACTCCACATCTTAATTCCTTCATTCTACTCCCCAACTCTTCCAGGTACATTTACAACACAGAAAAGCCAGAGCAATCATAGCTATGACACTTGACATTTAAAAAAATACACTTTGATTGCCCAGATAAATGTGGCAGTCTGTTATGCTACTGTCCCACTAATCAGTAAAAAATTCCTGGCTTTTTTTCAGGTTATCCAATATTATAGGTATGGCATATCTTTACAAAAGGCTGAGAAAGTATCTCAGAAGCAGAGAAAGAAAATGAAAAGGTAAGAAAAAAATGGACTCATTAGGGCAATAATAAAAAAGAGAAAGAAAGAGAAAAAAGGGAAAGAAGGAGAGATACATATAGGGACAGAGACAAGACACAGAAGACAGAAAGTGAGAGAGAAAAAGAAACAGAGACATACAGAGAGAGGCATAGAAACAGGGAGAGAGAGAGAGAGAGAGAGAGAGAGAGAGAGAGAGAGAGAGAGAGAGAGAGAGAGAGAGAGAGAAATCAAGATTTACGATAAAGCTCACCCTCATAGAGATTTAAACAAACAAACCAACAAAAAAAATCTACCTACATTACACATATTAGCAGCCAAAAAAACAAAAAAAAAGAAGAAAGTTCTTTATTTTTTAGAATGTGACTATTATTTTAAAATCAAAATATTTATTTAACCTAGGTTCTAAATATGCAATAGCTTCTTCTAGTCTATATTGATAAGGCAAAAAAAACCTTTTGAAAAATTTGTAATAGCAATTATATGTCTTGTCTTTTTAGTTCACAAAGCTATTAGACTATAAGCTCTTTAAAGATAAGCACTGACTTTTGCCCCCATTTGTATTCCTAGTGATCGGCACATAATAGACATTTAAATGTTTTGTTATTGATTGACAAAGTGCTTTACATATATTCTCTCACATGGCTCTTATAGCAACCTTGTAAGATGCACAACATTACTATTATACCCATCAAATCAATAATGAAACAGTTTCAAAGATATCAACTGATCTTAAGAATTAACAGTAAAAAGAGGGGCTTAAACCCAAATGTTCTGACTCCAAGCCTCTGTTCTTGTCTCTAATTCCATACTTCATTTTTCACACAAAAAATGACTAAATTAATGTTTCAGAAAAAAAATCCTTTTTATCTTCAGCAAATTGACTTACACAGACACACACATATAAGATTCTAATGAATATCTCAATAAAAAAATAGATAATTCTATTAAATTCTAGTTCAGTTATGGCTGATGATCTACCCTTAAGGAGTTATAACATTTAGCAGCATCAATGTGACTTTGGAATAGCCAATCTCCACTAAGTTGACTGAGTTATCCTTCAGACATGGCTTGTGCTTTTTAGTCTTCTAATGGTCAATCATGTTTACTTGAACTCAGGGAAAATATTTGAAGGAGGTGTGAGATGAGAAATTCCATTCAATTTAATCCAACAGAGATCAGTGGAAGCATCCATAGACAGTTGATCTTGGAGCTAGGAATTTCTGAAATAGGACCTTGTCCCTGGCACATACTGAAAGTTTGACACTGAGCAATCACTTGATCCCCCAGTGCTTTGGCAACTTTCTAAATTGCTGAGAAAGTGCTGATATATTGCTAGAAAAAGGTCCCCATACCAATGAAACCCTAGGTTTGGGCTTTATCCAATTAAAAGAACATTTATTAAGAGCTTATATATAAGACATTATGGAAAAGGCTGATGATAAAATTAAAAAATAATGTAATTCCTACCTTTAAGAAGTTTATATTCCAGAGGGTATATAACTATATGAATAAATATAAAATACTTTGTCGAGTAGGAAGAGCAAGAAAAGTTTCCTGTTGATTTTTGAATCTAGAATCTAAAATCCAGAATTTAGAATCTATAAAGTAATAATATAAAATAGAGATAGTACAAAATAGGTGGGGAATGCTAAGTTGAGAAAGAACATGTCTTTGAATATCAAATATGTGATGCTTGTATAAAGACTACTAAAGTCTATAGAACTGTGTGTGTTTATGTGTGTGTGTGTATATATATATATATATATATATATATATATATATATATATATATATATATATATATATACATATACATATACACACACACATATATATATATATAGGTGGTATGCTGGATAGAGCACCAGCCCTGAAGTCAGGAGGACCTGAGCTCAAATCTGGATTCAGACACTTAACACTTCCTAGCTGTGTGATCCTGGGCAAGTCACTTAACTGCAATTGCCTCAGCAAAAAAACAAAAACAAAAACAATAACACAAAAACACCACCACCACAACAAAAAAGATTCACTTATAAAATATATAAAAACATAAGTAAGCATTTTAAGTTAGAAATTATGTATTTCAAACCCCAAAGACCAAAAACAGGACTGAAAACCACTCTTTAGAATTAACATTATTGAGGTACTACTATTTTTTTAGTTACTCACTCACTTGATGTTGTAGTCTACTTTTAACTATTGCTGTGCCCACATCTTCAATCAGTTGACAAATATTGTTCTATATTTTCTCATGTTGTCCTGGCTAGAATATAAGGGAAATTTATGGGCTGATCCCTCTCATAACTAGCACAGAGCTTTGGCTTGCTCTTTTTCCATCTGGGTTTATGCATTTTCTACATTTACATATGTAAAGCAGAATTGATAAACTTCCTCTAAAACTTTCTCTTCTCCTAAATTGTCTATTTCAAGTCGTCAATATTTTCATCCATGTGATCTTCCATGACACTTCCTCCTCTCTGATCGCCTATGATGGGGTCTCTACTCCTGAGGTTCCCTATTTTAATATCAAACTTTGTGCAGAGACTCAAACATTATACCTCACTGAGGTTCAGAACTCCTAAACTAAAATAATCCACCAGACTCCCTATTCCTCAGATCAAGAATTAAAGATGTGCTCTACCATGTTTGTCATCTTGCACTTTCTATTTCCATAATTATTTTTTAAAATACATACATCCACTTCTCTTTAGTCACAAAGCCACCATCTTCAGGTCCCCCACATCTTTTACTTGGGTAACTGAAATTTCTTACATAAAATCTCTCCCAACTCCAATTTAGCCTTCACATTGCTGTGAAAATGATTGTCCTAAAATACAGCTTTGATTATGTCACCTCTCCTCCCAACTCAATAAGGTCTTGGTAGCTCTCTATTATACTTCAGATCAAATTTAAACTTCTTTCTTTGTATTAAAATGTTTTCACAACTCCTCCATTTTTCCAGTCTCATTACATATTATTATCTTTTATAAATTCTATGGTTCGTACATACTGTTCTATGCCAAATGACACTTTCTTTTCCAACTCCATGTTTTTTGGAGTCCTCCACAGGACTTTGGGATGCTTTCTTTTCTAACCACTGATTCTTAGCATTTCTGGTTTCCTTCCAAAATTAACTCAAATGATATCTTTTGTACATTTTTCCTACTGGCTTTTTCTTCTTATTTCAACTACTCTGTATGTATTCTATATGTATTCTAGTCTCCCCATTTGTATTTGAGGTCTTTTAGAGCAGGGATGATTTTAGCCAGGCATGCTATTTAACATCTGGTCTGGGGTTGAGGTACATATACTCAATACACTTTTAAGTATAATTTGCATCATTAACAGTTCTTTAAGTCTAAATATTCAATAATAAATCTAGCTCTGAAGCCTTTGGAGGAGTAAATGCTTTCACTGAAAATTTTACAATTGATTCTTGAGCTTGAGCTGGCTCTAGCACACACTGGATTTTATCCTTTTCTTTTTAAACCCATCACTTAGAACAATGATTGGCATTTAACAAGCATTTAATAAATGCTTTCTATCATTTATTCCTTCTCTCTCTCATTCATTCATTTCCTCACATTTCCCAACAAATTCTGCTTGAAGTGTTTTAAAAGTCACTTGTGCACCAGACTAATTTCTTATTAGATGCTTAGCAGCCGAGAGAAGAATTTCCCAAATACTATTTTCTAATTTTATTTCCTTTAGCTGCTAGCAATGTAGCTTTCTTGGGACTCTTCCAAAAGGCATCTTAATGGCTTTAAAACTGCTTGCTCATCAAGGAGAAACTGAGATGGACCTTCTTATTTCCCTTTCTTAAGCCTTTTCTTTTTATTCTGACATAGTGTTCTGAATTTGTCATTTTTAAAAATTTGGATTGCAGTTTAATATTTATGAAAATGAATGGTAAGCAGCTAATTTTTCCCTGACATTCTGCCTGTGCACTTTAGTTCTGACCTAAGGATTCTCTCATTTCCTATTACTGTTGAATTGAGAATTGAATTGAGAATGACAATCATGATGAATTTTATCATGCTGAGATATATCTTGTGATGAAAACAATTTCTAGTATATAATATAAATATTATTTTTTTAATTTAATTTTTATTTTATTTTATAATTATAACTTTTTTTTGACAGTACATATGCATGGGTAATTTTTTACAACATTATCCCTTGCACTTACTTCTATTCAGATTTTTTCCCTTCCTCCCCAACCCCCTCCCCCAGATGGCAGGCAGTCTTATACATGTTAAATATATTACAATATAATATAAATATTCTGATAATTTTCATTTGTGCCTTAAAATAAGGTTTTGAAAGAAACTTTCCAATCTTTTTCTCCTTCCTTTCCCTTTCCTTTTCTCAATTGCTATCTTTCTCTGCTTCTGTCTCCATTTCCTTTCTTTCTTCTATCTTCCTGTAACATATATACTATACAAAATAATAAATTTCCTTCTTGAGTTTTAGGAGTGTTATTTTTTTTCCATGTCAAGGTTTTTGATATTGAATCATTTTTAGTTAGGATAAAATATGGTAAATGCTTTAGAAAATAAATCTATTGAAGTTTGAAAACTAGAGATGAACAATTTAGGTTTGGAAGTTTGCAAAAATACATTACAGATGTACCTGTCATCACTAATAATATAGCTTATATTTACTTAGTGTATTCAGATTTGCAAAGCACTTACAGTAGTTGACTTGATTTGTGAAGACGCTGCTATTATTATTTCCATTTTACAGAAGAGAAAATAGCAGCTAAAAGGGGATAAGGGACAGGAATAACATGATACTACAAATGTACATCTGAAGTGGTATTCAAACCTAATTCATCCTTATTTCAAGTCTAGCACTTTATCCATTACTCCAGAGAACACTCTCAGAAAACACTCTACCCATGGAGCTAGTGTTATATAATTGTAATTAAAAACAAATTCTCCAAGTCACAACACTTCCTTGTTGTTTGAATATTTCCTACCTTCATAAATGCTTAGACTTCTTTGTTTCCAGTAGTAGTTATTTTGGCTTCTACTAGAATCGCTTACATTCCTAATATGTTGAATAACATTCTTTCTTATGGGTTACTTTTGTCATTTTTCTTTAGTTTTTTATTGTCTCCAAAGATAGCCATTGGTCTTTCCCCATCCCATCCAGATCAACTTTCCTTGGTTCATCTTCTTTGTATACAGAAAGAAATTGATAATGCAGCAAAGGATATAAAATACCTCTTCATACATACCTGAATAACAGCTCTGAAAATGAAATTTCAGCATAGAGCATAACTAGGATGCTTTGCAAAGTTGAGATGGTCATTTCATTCACTGTTTTTTTATAACTGGGAAAGAGGTTTTCCGAAAACCTTCTCCCTAGTTCAAAAGTAATACCTTTTGTTCTTCTAAACCTTCAAGAAGCCTTCTGGAATATCATGATACCCAGGAGAGCGCTGGAATTTCTGTTTGCTATCTGGCCTTTGGAAAATGGATCAGGGGTGCTTGCAAAAAAACCTGCATTTCCATAGTGCAGAAAGAGAAGGGGTAGCCCCTTTTTTCCAGTTATTTTTCAAGAAGTGTTGTGTGGGGTTATTAGGATGGCAAAACCTCTCACCTCTTCTTTTTCTTTTTCCTATCCTCTTCCCTTCCCCCACTATGATGCCTGATTAAGGTTTGAAGATGTGCCCAAGGAGATATATTCTCTACTTAGCAACTCCTGTTTAGACTAGTGATTGTTACTAGGATTTTATCAAGGTCGTAGTCAAGTGTATGAAATAGGCAGGAGGGCCACAAGTGAATTTGCATGAAAATATGCCTTAAATTTGCATTTAAATATGTAATAATTTGCATAAAAGTCGTCAGTCTATTATTATGCCTTTAGAGTTTAAATTTTATAATTGTTATCTTTTAAAGTTGTCATTTCTTGATTTTTCCCCCTCCTGCTTCTCTATTCCTTCCCATCCTTATTTCTCTGGGACCCCTATGCCACAGACCCAATCATGGGCACAAGAGGGGTAAAGGATAAACATATTCACACACAAAACACATACAAAACATATAGAGTGTATAACCCATCTGCTTTTTGTCTTAAAGAAAGAAAACAACCCTTATATTCCCTTTGGTTTTTTTTATTCTTTGTTGTCTGCTGCCTATTCTCCTTTATTTAGCTTTTACTGAATTTCTAGCAGAGATATAGCCAATCAATAAGTATTTATGCAGCCATTCAGCCCTGTAGTCAACCCAGTATAGCTTACAGTTCTTTTTCTTTTCTTTTTTCATCCCTGGACTTATTGCCTTGTCCCTACTGCTCAACTGATTTGTGAACCTGGATGGCTTGTTTCATTAGTGAAAGGGATAAAAAAAAAAAAAAAAACAGCAACATAACCCTTATAGCTAGAAGCTATGATAGAATGCATGGCCATGAAGCTATATTTTGATGTTTTGATGAAAATACAGGGGATACAATAACACAGAGTATTTCCCTTGTTCTCTATTGGTGATGATCCTGTCAGCACTGATGGACATCTTGCTTACTTCTTTTTCTTCTCCTCCATAATGATTCTTTGTAATTAATTATACTCTTAGCTTTAGAGTATACATACTCCTTTCCTCACTTCTCCTACTGTGAAGAATCTTATAAAGAAATGTAAGAGAGAATAGGGATGTGAGGCAAAAGAGACAAATACAGATATATAAAGAAGGGACAAAAATTCCAATCACTAACACTTCTAGCGTTTGCTATTTGCTGACAGAAGTATTAGTCATCTCCATAACAGGGTACTGTGGTGAATGGTCCTGATATGTGATTTTAGTGCTGTAAAAAAATCTCCCTTTTACCAATAATGATCAATACCTACTCTGTACTGCTAAAATCATCTTAAAGAATTGCCTGGACCAAAGCAAAGTTTAAGTAAGGAGTGGAGTGCTATTGCTCATATGTATCAGAGGTCAAATTTGAAGGCTAATCATTTTTATGCTGAAACAAGATCTCTGCTCACTACCTTCAAGATTTTTCTATTGGGGGATGATGAGGATAGTTAAAAGGACAAAGACAGTGGGTGAGAATGTTTATCTCCAAGCATAGCAAGGCTCAGGAAGAGGTATAGCTGCTTTGTCAGTGTGTAGAGGTGAGGAGAGCTGCGTGAATTCTGAGATAGGGAAGACATAAATGGAATTCATTCACTGAGACAAAGCTAGGACAAAAAAGATGAGAAACTTTTGCATGAAGAAAAGCCTTAAATTTGTTTTAGCAGAGTGGAGATTGAGAAACTATTTAAAGATGGAGCTGGAGATGTGCTGATTAGCCTGACCAATAACATTGCTCTAAAAAGATGATAAGAAATTCCTGAAAAGGAGTGGCTGGCAGAACAATAAAAAAGAATGAAGAACCATGGAAATTGACTGAGCTTCGGAAGTGACAACTATGACAACAGAATAACAGATTGGTGAGTTTCTCATGGAGATGTGAAAAAATTGAACTGGACCACGCAAAGTATTTTTGGTTTCCAATGACCTTGAAGCTAAAAGCTTTCCTCAAAACAAAAGGAAGTTTCTAAATAATCAATTCCTAATGTGAGTGTACCCATTTGTCTATGGGAAAAGGACACAGTCAGATAATGATTCTATTGCTCTGTTTTGCTCTTCTCATTTACTCTACTATTCTGTCTTAATTAAGCAATATGCTATGTGGTTTGTGATTTCTGACTAGCCTCTTGTTAGAGAATGTGCCAGATGAGTGTACAAACCAAATATTAGCTTACACATTGAGCACAAGTAGCAGTGGTATTCCAGAGTTATTTGGAAACCGATTAGGCTGATAAGCAAATTGCAAGTAGACAGAATATTTATGCAGTACAAATTTGCTCAGATTAAATATATTAAATATCTGAAGTCTCTCTTCTTTCTTGAGTTCCATTTTTCTTCAGGCCAGCTGGGTTCCATCTGTCTTAATTCTTATCTATTTGGGTTACAAATACAACTACTGTTTAGAAGCCTATTGCTTTTTCTGCAGCTACTTCACTTTCTGTCTTCCACAAACAGAAAAATGCCTTCAGTTTTCCTCCCTTAGTCTCCCAGCTACATGCTCAAGTTGTTACTGTCTAGCTCTGCTTCTGATCAGATCAATCACTTCTCTTCCTTCCTTGTCTTTTTTTTTTTTTATACTCCCTTACCTCTGTATATATCCAAGACCTAATATAGGTGTCACACTATTAATCTGTTTCCATTCTGTCTGAATAAGAAGCCATGTCTATTTGACATAAATTGAAAATTATAAAACATTTGCATTTACATATAATTTCTTTAGCTTTGGGCCAACAGGGAGGTGACAAGATAAAGTATCATTATGGAAAAATGTAGACCTATCCTCCCTTTATTCCTATATTTGGCCTTTTTTTTTTAGAATCATGCTCTCACATTTCTCTACTTCTCTAAGTCCTTCATGATGCTTTTCTGTACCTCTAAACTAGAAATAATATCTCCTTCCTCGAGTTTCTCAGTTTTATTTTTATCTCGCTTATATACTTATAATATTCTACTTTGTAATGTAATATTTGAGTGTATGTTTTCTCCTCTACTTGTTTGTAAGCTCCTAGAGTGCAGAGATTGTGCTTTATTAAGCTTTATAACTCTGATCAATGTAGCATAGTGATTTGTACATTTTATTTTTATTTCTGTTCTGGATTTATGATTTTATAGATGTAAGGAGCTCCCACTTCCAGGGAAGAAACTCTCTTTACCAAGACATTTCGTTCAGAGCTCTTCATAATCTTGCTGTAGTGTAACTTCAGTTTATTACATATTTTAGTTTATTACACATTTCAAGCACTCTCTGCTTGTAGTTAAACTGGCCTGTCATTCCTTGTGCACAGTCATAGCTAAAATAAGTCTCTGAGGAAGTATTTGAATTCAGGCCTTCCAGACTCCAAGTTTAACAGCTATCTATTATACTATCTAGTTGCTTCCAATATTCTATCTCCCATAGCTATCCTTTTGCTTAGATTGCCTCTAATCAATCAACAAATCAATAAACATTTATTAAGTGCAATTATGTGCCAGGCACTAAATCAAAGGTTCGAGATGCAAAAAGAAGTAACAGATTACTCTTGCCCTCAATATGTTTATTGTCTTGTCAACAAACAAACAAGTATTTACAAACAAGTTATATATAGACCAAATAAGAAATCATCAACAGAGGGAAGATCCTAGAATAAAGAGGGAAAACTGCTCCCTTTGAAGGAGCAAAGCTTTCCTATAGAAGATATGATTTATTTGGGATTTAAAGGAAGTCAGGGAAACAAATGAATGGAAATGAAGAGGGACAGCATTCCAGATAAAGGGACATCAGATAAAATGTCTATAACAGAGGGATGGGGTGTCTTGTTTTTGAAAGAGTCAGGAGACCAGTGTCATTTGATCAAAGAATATATGACATGGAGTAAGTTGCAAGAAGACTCGAAAGGTAAAAGGGGATTAGCAATTATTTTAGTGGCTGAATAGATTGGAGTGGGGAAAGACTTAAGGCAGGCAGATCTAGCCATAGATTATTGCAGTAGTCTGGGTGATAAGAGCCAGCAGCAAAGTGCAGAATAATTGAGAGATTTTGCAATAGTAAAATTGACAGTTGTTAGGAGCAAAATGGATATTGAAGATGAAAAATAGCATAACACCTAGGTGGAAAGTGAAAGGACAGTATTCCCTCTACATTAATAGGAATGATGGTAGCTAGGAGAGTTTATAGTTAAATTTTGGACATACTGACTTTGAACATGAAGTTGGAGATGTTTAAATGGCAGTTGGTGGTGCAAGATTGGAGGTCAGGAAAGAGTTTAGTATAAAATAGGTAGATTTGAGATCTGACAGCATAGAGATGGTAATTAATTACATAGTATCTGATGAAATTACCTAGTGAAATAATAAAAAGAGAAAAAAAGAAGAGGACTTAGGACAGAACCCTAATAGATCCTTGTAATTAGAGGGCATGACTTAGATAAGGATCTTGCAAAAGAGACTAACAAAGAAAGTTCCTATAGGTTGGAAAATAATCAGAAGATTCATGTCCTGAAAACCTAGAAAGAAGACAATATCTATTAAACATCTCAACTAAATAATTCCTGCTACGAATGCAAGCATAATAGGTCTTCATTCTTAATTCCTTATTCTTTTCTATATAATATCTGGTGCTAGGTAAGCTATTCTTTTTTCAAAGAATTATTCATTATTATACAAAATTTATTTAACCTTTGCATTTAACTCCCTAAATTCTCTATAGCAAGGCACAATGAAAAAAGATGTTCTTTTTGTAGTCGAACCCAAGTCCGAATTCCTATTCTTTCACTTGTGCTTCTCTGAACTACAGTATGTTAGTATTGAGCTAGAATCTTTGAAGTTATTTCCCACTTTAAACCTGTGATACTTTGATCAATCAGTCATAAGAATTCATTTAGTGCCTAATATATTCAAGAAATTCTGCTAAGTCCTGGGCATGTAACAATAAAAATAAAACAGTATCTGCTTTCAAGCAGCATACATTATATTTAATCCTTATGACTATTTTCTGTCAGTAAATCTCTAATTTATCTGTTTTTCTCTATTGTATTTATCTCTATGTATTTATAAATTGGTCTAGAGGTCATCTAGGGCAGCTAAGGATATACACACAGTACACACATAGTTGTACATATATACATGCACAAGATATACACATATAAATATAAATATTATCTATATTGATGACTTATTTTCATGAGTTTATTTCATTATCTTATAGTCTTTCCTCATCTAGGTGCTGATGTACCCTTCAGCTATCATTTTGATCCAATCTAACATGAGAGCTAACTCAGCACTTTCCACAATTAAGGTTCAAAAAATATATTTTTATAATCATCCTTATGTTTATCTTTAGAAATATCTATTTTTTAAAATCTCTAAAATCAAGATATGCACATGATCCAAATTTTGAAGTAGTTAAAATAGCAGTTCCTTGTTCCAAAGTTTGTGATTCTGTTGATTACTTGAGATTAAAAAATGTCAAAAATAAATTCCCAAATGAAAGCTGGGTGAGGTTATTGAGGTGAGAGACTGTCACTCAGTATCAATGATGATATTTGGGGCTTTGTTTCAACTAGATTGTAGGCATTTGAGATGATGACTCTAGTTCTGAAATTTCCCCAGATGTTCCTTCTACTGGGAACAGCTGCCATTGTGATAGTGCTAAACTCTATGCTTTGCAGAACGTGTGTCAGGCGTCTGAATTTTTTTTTTTTAAGAGGGAGTCTAGGGGATATTTTTGTGTCTCCTTTTCTAAATGACAAAGATGTGTACTGATTTAAGACAGGACAGCATAACAACTTTTGACTGACAAGTATGATTCCTATTGGAAATTTAAGGAATATAAAATACTAAACATGTATCATCATTGTTTTTTCTTTATTCTGTTTGAATTTATAATGCATGCTTTATTCATATGAATCATATGTGCAATAAAGTATAATAGAAAATGAAATTTATTTGATTATTATCAATAAACTTTTTTTAGTAAGTTACAATGTTTCAAGTACTATGCTAAGTATGGAGAATATAAAAATTAAAAAAAAAAGAAATTTATTTCATCTTCAGGAATCTGACATTCTAATGAGAGACATGGCATATCCATGTGCACATACCCATATGTCACTGATATATATAAAATACAAATATTCACGCTAATTTATATTATTTGTTATTCAGTGGCTCAGGCATGTCTAACTTTCTCTAATTTTATATGGAACTTTCTTGTCAAAGACACTAGAATAGTTTGTTATTTCCTACTCCAGTAGATTACGGTAAAGAGAGGTTAAGTGCCTTGTCCAGGATCACAAGGTCATTGAGTGTCTGAGGCCAACTTTGAATTCAGGTCTTCTTGACTCAGAGCTTAACATTCTGTCTGCTGAGTAGATATTTATTATATAAATATAAAGTGGATTTATATTATATATGTTTACATCATGCATATAGAAACGTGAATACTGGGTAGATTTGTAAGGGAATTCAGTAAAAAGGGAAGGATCAGCAAAGTTTTTTTGTAAACTATAATGCATAGGCCAACTTTTGAAAGAAACATCCAATTCAAAGGCAAATATGGATATAAAGCCTTATGTGTACAATAAATAGACCCATATGGCTAGATTATAGAGTGCATGAAAAGGATTAATATATAAATGAAAATTGAAAATGTAAAAAGGGTCCAAGTTGTGCAGAGATGTAAATGCCAAATGGAATTCCTGAAGTTAATTGAATTGGTAAGGGATGTTGGGATGATATTGTCAAATGTGTATTTTTGGAAAATCATTTTGGCAGCTATGCAGAAATTTTGAGTGGTGAAAGCTTTGAGGTAAGGATAACATATAGAAAGTTACTACAATAATGTAGGAGAGAGGTGATGAGGTGTGGCCTATGGGATTGGCAGTAAGAGTGGACGTAAAAGGGAGAATGGTAGAGATATTGTAGAGATATAAAAAAATTTAAAAATAAAAAAATAGCAATGGCAAGATCTGGCAAATTGTTTAAAATATAGGGCATGTAAAAGTGAAGCATTGAGGATAACAATGAAGATATGATTTGAAACATGTTAGTCTCTCTACGTTAAATAGGCAACTTCTGAAGAGTAATGGATTTCATTGGAAAGAAAATGAGTTCCATTTTCAATTAGAGATATCAATCTAATATCCAATTTAACACATCCTATAGGAATTTGGTGAATGATATTGCAGTTAAGAAGAGAAAACAGATATGAGAGTTCTCTGGAACGGAGCAACTAAGGTAGCAACTGAGATCACAAGATCTTATTAGCTTACTAAGTGAGAGAATGTGGAAAAGAAAAAGAAGGTCCAGGGTAGGGTTTCAGTATATATCCATCATTGGTGGGATTGAGATAGAAACTAAGTAAAGGAGATTTTGAGATCAGAGTGGTACTAGGTCAAGTAAAAGAAAGCAGTGTCATGAAAACCTGTAGAAGAAAAAAGTATCCAGAAATAGAGGGTAAGTGACAATGTCAAATGAAGAAGAAAGTTTCAACTGAAAAAAGGCCATTTGATTTGGTAATTAAAGTATTATTGGCAAACTTGGAAAAAAAGGTAGTTTTAATTGAGAGAAGTTTGAAAGTCAGATTTCAAAATCTTAAAAATAGTGCAATGAATGGAACTAGAAGCTCTCTCCTCTCCTTTAACCAGCCTCCACTTCCAAGGAAGGAAAGGCACAGGTGGTGAGAGCTATTGAGGGTTTGTTTATTTGTTTTGTTTAAGGAACCTTTTAAGTGTTTGCTGAACTGAATTGAAAATGCAGGAATTTGTTTTCTTTCTTGGATTTATTTATTCAACAACATTCTGCTGAGAACTTAATATACGATGTCATTGAGTTAAGTACTGTGGGGAAACAAAAATGTTATTTGGGTCCAATTCTTTCTGGAGACAATTGGATTTGAGACAATAAATCTTTAGTGAAATCAATAAGCCTCCCCAAACTTTCCTTTTCCATGCTGTTCCTGCCAAACTAAGCTCACATTAAGCTCTAATTTGAATTTTCTATCAAGTTGCTACTTCCTTTTAAATAATTTGAAACTTTTGATCTTCAATTAAGAAATTATTTTTCATCCTCACAATCTCCACACTAAAAAAAATAAAGAAAACCAAAACAAAACCCCTTATAACAAATAAGCATTGTCAAAGAAAATAAATCCCCACATTAATCATGTCCCAAGATGTGGTTTTCATCCTACATGTTACTTCTGTCCAGAATTGCATAGCTTTCTTCCTTATTGCTTCCCTAGAATTATAATAGGTAATTGTATTGATAAGTATCTTTCAAAATTTTTTATTTTTGCCAACTTGACATTATAGTATAATTTGCATTCCTGGTTTTTCTCAATTACTTTTGACTCTATTCATATTTGTCTTACCAGATTTTTCTGAAGTTATTTTCCTGATTTCTTTTAGCACAATAGTATTCCATTACATTCATATACCATAATTAACCCAGTTGATGGGGGATTCTTTCCAGTTCTTTGTCCCTACAAAAATCCAAATCTAGAAGTATTTATTAAGTTCTTACTATGTGCCAAGTATTAGGACATGGTTTAGTGATATAAAAAAAATCGAGTATACTACCTGCTCTTAAAAAGTATAATGAGTGAGAAATGAAGAAACCATGCAAATAAAATACATATAGGATAAATTGGAGATAATTGCAGAAAATAGAAAAAGAGAAAGGATTTTTGTAAAAGGTGGGATTTTAGCTAAAACCAGGGGAAACCAAGGAAACCTGAGAAGCCTGGGATGAGGAAGAAAAACACTGAAGACATAGGAAACATCCTATGAAAATGAAGAGCTAAGAGATGGTGTGGGAAGAGTACCAAGGAGCTAGTGTCACTAGATCATAAGAGTATGCAGAGTAGTAGAATGATGTATTGAGAAGACAGGAAAAATAGGAACAAGCCATATAATAAAGGACTTTAAAAGCTAAACAAAAATTTTTATATTTGATCCTGGAAATATTAAGGGTGATTACATGGTCAAATCTTAATTTAGGAAGATAACTTTGATATTTGAGTGGAGTATATAGTGACATGAGTCAGGATGTACTATCAGTAAGCAGTTCTAATATAACAAGGAAGATGAGGACATCTGATGGTAAATCTGTAGGAGGAGAAAAATTTTGGAAATTATACCTAATACACAATCCTGAGTGACTGGAAGAATGATGGTGCCTTCATATAATTCAATTCTCTGGAACTGATGACATTTCAAGCAAAATCGTACAAAATAGAAGAGAATATGGCTCAGAACAAAGTTTTGAGGGACAACCATAGTTAGTAACAAGATTTGGATAAAGATCCAGGAAAGGAAACAGATGCAGATAGGAAGAAAAAGTACCAGAAGAGAGAAGATTCATGTAAACCTAAAGAAAAAAGAAAAAAAAAAGCATTAAGGAGAAGTAAATGATAGCAGTGTCAATAAATGCAGAAAGGTTGAGAAAAATGAATATTTAGAAAAGTTGAGCAATTAAAACATCATTAATAATTTTTAAGGGAAAGGTTCCATGATTGATGAAGTAGGAAGCCACACTACAGAAAATTAAGAGGATAAAATGAAAGAAAGTGGAGGCACAGTTATAGATTGTTTTTTCAAGGTATTTGGCAGCAATGGGAGAGTTTTAGGACAATAGATAGAGAACAAAAAGTGCTTATGCATGCATACATACATGTATATATATACATACAGGCAGATATATGTCTGTGTATGTATATTTGTTTATATAGGATCTTTTATTATTATTTGAGTTTTTGGGGGAATAGTTTTGATAATGGTATTGCTAGGTCAAAGGGTATAGATAATTTAGTAACTTTGCATTTAATTTCCAAATTGTTTTTTCCAGAATATCTTTATTGATTCACAGATCCATAAATAGTTTATCAATGTGCCTGCTTTCTCATAACTCCTCTATTATTTGTCATTTTCTTTTTTTATCTTTTTTTGGGGTTAATTTTGCTAATCTGAACACTGGTGAAATAATAAAGCATCAGAGTTGTTTTAATTTTCATTTCTCTAATCACTAGTGATTTGGAACATTTGAGTACAGATAACTTAGATTTCTACCCATGAGAAGTAGTTGATCATATTCTTTGACCAATAAATGGCTGCCTCTTTGATCTTTCTGTATCTAATGTATTGGCAGAACTGGAACTCCACAGACAGAATTGACAGAAATAGCACAAAATTGATGAACATTGTATGTTTTCTTTCTTTCTTTCTTTTTTTCTGACCCATCTGCCAACTCTGCTCACTTTCTGTGTCTTTAGGGTGACTTTCTTTACCTTCATTTTCTTTATCCTCCAATCCATCTTCCATACAGTTATTACATTTATTTTATTGATGTATGAATTCAAACAAGTCACTTCTCTATCCAAAATCTTTCCATAATAGGCCAATCTCTCATGTCTGACA
Organism: Sminthopsis crassicaudata; assembly: GCF_048593235.1. NCBI lineage: Eukaryota > Metazoa > Chordata > Mammalia > Dasyuromorphia > Dasyuridae > Sminthopsis > Sminthopsis crassicaudata. The sequence goes on from NC_133619.1 coordinate 157,486,053, forward strand.
TTCAATGTTATCCACAATCTACAATCACACAAGTGATTTCACTCCTATTTCACTAGCCCTTGTATTTCAAGCTCCAGTCAAACTTTATTCCATACTTATACTATATTTTAAAAACTCCTAAGCCTTTGTTTATATTCCTATGCCTGAAAAGTTTCAGAACAATCTTTAGCTATTGAAATTTTCTCCAATATTAAAAGCTAAAATAAATATCACCTACATCTTGAAGACTTTCCTTTTTATTCTTATTCCTATCCAGAGTTTGGAAAGACCTTTGTCCTCAGAACTCTAATATCATTATATTTCTATTTCTCTAATGTATTAATTACATCTTTTTTGTATTGTATTTATCTGTGCATATAGCATACTTTTAATTTTGAAAATTGACAAAAGCTATTTCATTTAAATTGTTTATGCTCCCTATCATTAAGTCCAGTACTGGGACTATCAACTGAACTCATGAGGATTATTGTCTTTCTTTGACTCATTATTTCCTCAAGGGAAATTTCTTCAGGAAACTTCCAAATATAATAATGTCATAGCTTATGACTAAATTTCTATTGATATAGGAAAAATTTTATATTTTCAGTTCCTGCATAAGAACTCTACTTTTCAAGTTTGTTATCACTTATGGGATGATGTTTTTTCACCTTACAGAAAATGAAGAATACACAAAATCACTCCTAAGAACCCGTAAACATATACATATGTAAATAAGAAATAAGTTGCTCAAATCATCCATAAAAACTCATAAGCAGATATAAAAAGTTCACAGAGCATTCATCTCATGAATACCTCCCAGAAGACATTCATATTTTGAGGATGCTTTGAAAACTTGCATCATTTTAATGACTAATCCTAAAATGAAAGAATAAATTCTGATATGATGAAAAGGATTATGCCATACCGAAGGCCTTTTTGGACTATAGGGATGTGATGGCTTTGAAAGGTTCCTTCTCACACAATGTCCCGTCATCACTGGAATATTGTAAGAAGTATTGATGTAATTCAGATTAGAAGGAGGATAGAGTGGAAGTGAAATCATATGGTTAGTCCAGATGTGAGAAGAAGTGCTGAGAGAGCTCCTGTGAGTGGCCATGGGCTAGGGTTTACTATGTGGTAGGCATGGGTTTGGTGGGTCATTATAAGGTCATTCTTACTTCCACAAGTCACACCATTTATTTACTCACTGATTAATTTGCTCCAAAGGCCATATTAACGTTTTTCTTCTTTCTCCTTTAAATAGACTATTTAAGATATCACATTCTCTTTCAAGACTAAGATAAGTTCATAATCCTGAGGCCACTCATGAAACAGATTCTAGAACTGGTACTGTAGGAAAAAAAATCTCTCTTTGTCTAATTTAAGCATCTGGATGCCTAAAACATTGAAATCTCCCTTCTTCCATACAGGAGGCTGAATATCTCCTAGATAACCTCATTTTCAAGTGGACATGGAAAGTTTGGACACAGAAAATTATGGATGTATTATGTTATAGCTATGATCATTTTATTTTGGCTAAGAAAGTCCATTTTCATGTTTGGTTTGGTTTCAGAATGGTACTTATAAAGCAAGAATAACTATCTCTCATGTGTTTTTACTCCAAGTCCATTATTATTAGTTCCAAAGGGAATATTATTTAATAAGCACAAATTTCTATTCTTCTGCCTGAAGAAACAAAAAATATTTTTCTTTGTGGACATTCTGATTATCCCTCCATATAAGGAAAAGCAAAAAAAAAATAGTCAATGACAGTGCCAAGAGTATATCTATTTTCTAGCTTGATAGAAGTGTTTTTTCAGCCAGTGATTGGAGTGCAGTCCAAGTTATTTGTAATTCATCAGAATCCCACTCAGTGAAAACTAGTTATTAAGTTTATTACTCTATCCCCTATGTCAGACTACTTCTATAATTGCCTTATATATAGTTTACTCATTTAATTGTCATATACATTACTGTATTACTAAATATGTTTAATAGGGTACTACAGCAGGGGGGGAGACTTTTCTAATCTTATGAATGGCTCTTAGATGTCAGACTTGAGATTGATTCAAATGTTAGCTTGACAAATAATCCTTAAATCATTCATTTAGGATCAATTTAATGCTTAATGTAATGTTCTAATAAAACACATGAAAAATATTTTTAATTTTTTAATTTTGACAAATGCAGATTTGATCTGATGACCATTATCATCATTCATTTTGGGAGATTAAGAATAATACTGACAAATGAGTAACTTCATTGGGTAAAAATAGATTGTCATCAATCTAAAAATCATTAGCCCACATAAATGGCATTAAATACTTCTCAAAACATTTGCTAATCTCGTATTTATCATAGATAAGAATAATGATTTAACATAGACTTCATATTAAATAGTATGCTTAGTTTAATGTATGAAGATAAAAATCTTAGTTGAACTGAAAGTGAAGGTAAATCTATTTCAAAGGCATGTTAACTGAAATCTCTTAATTTTGAATGAATCCAAAATAAATGCTTTCCCTCTGGATTTTATTCTTTTCTTTTCTAAATATAGTATTTCCAGAAACAACAAAAAATTAACTGGCAGTAACAAACACGAATTGCTCTGGAGCATGAACAAATCTTCATCAATGGTATTAAAAGATTGCTCAGTAGAAGTTATATTTATACAACCATTTTCCAAAATCTATGCAATACTTTATGTATAATATAGTTATAGAACCATTGTTCATCAAAATTTATCTGATAATATTTCTTATAATCCTTGATCTGAATTTTCCTACTATAGAAAGAATTCCCAATCCATCAAAAAACAAAACAAAACAAATGATGTTAAGATATTACTACAGAATATCTAAGACATTGAGAAAAATAAACCTTTTTTCCAGCTGTTAGCTAAGATACATATAACAGTGGTCCTTCACTCAACAGTATTTGTTAATCACTCACATTTTTAGAAACATATCCTAGAAATGAATTCTAACAGAATTCCCTAAACTCATATGGTTATGAAACATTCTTTAATTAAATATTGGAAGATAACTCATTAATGTTTATTTGAATAGCAGGAAAGCAAGAAATACCAGTGCAATAAAGAGAGAAGAAAATAAGTCTATTTTCTTACCACTTTGCCTAATCTTTATGCATTTCTTCATAATAGTGTTCTTCAAAACCATCTTGCTTGGTAATCTAATCAGTTTCCATGGATATAATTATCACTTTCATATATATGATTCCTAATTATACGTATCTAGATCTAGTTTCTCTTCTGAACTTCTGCCTTGCATTAAGAAATGCCTCTTGGACATTTTGAACTATATCTCCCATAAACTTCTTCAAGTAAACATGTCCCAAATTGTATTCTTTCTCTTTCCTTCTAAATACCTTCTCCCAAACATGCCTGCTGATTTAGGGGACACCACTATCCTTTCAGCCACATAGACTGGCAACTTTCTTGTCTTTTTGTGATTTCTTCTTCTTCTTCTTCTTCTTCTTCTTCTTCTTCTTCTTCTTCTTCTTCTTCTTCTTCTTCTTCTTCTTTCTTCTTCTTCTTTCTTCTTCTTCTTCTTCTTCTTCTTTCTTCTTCTTCTTCTTTCTTCTTCTTCTTCTTCTTCTTTCTTCTTCTTCTTCTTCTTCTTCTTCTTCTTCTTCTTCTTCTTCTTCTTCTTTCTTCTTCTTCTTTCTTCTTCTTCTTCTTCTTCTTCTTCTTCTTCTTTCTTCTTCTTCTTCTTCTTCTTCTTCTTCTTCTTCTTCTTCTTCTTCTTCTTCTTCTTCTTCTTCTTCTTCTTCTTCTTCTTCTTCTTCTTCCTTCTTCTTCTTCTTCTTCTTCTTCTTCTTCTTCTTCTTCTTCTTCTTCTTCTTCTTCTTCTTCTTCTTCTTCTTCTTCTTCTTCTTCTTCTTCTTCTTCTTCTTCTTCTTCTTCTTCTTCTTCTTCCTCTTCCTCTTCCTCCTCCTCCTCCTCCTCCTCCTCCTCCTCCTCCTCCTCCTCCTCCTCCTCCTCCTCCTCCTTCTTCTTCTTCTTCTTCTTCTTCTTCATCACCCCATCTATGCAATTTGTGCCCAAATCTCATTTCTACTTTCATAGCTTCTCTTTTATATTCTGCCACACTCCAGTCACAAAACTATTATAGTATTTTAGGCCCACTTTACCTCTTGACTGACCTATTGCAATAAACTCCTGATTTTGAGTTCCTTGCCTGAAATTTCTCCTCACTCCCATCTATCTATTGCACAACTGCTAAAAATGATTTTCTAGAAACATAGATTTGACTATTTCATCTCATTAATTTAATAATTCCAGTAGTTTTCTATTATCTCCCATTTTAAATATAAAGGTCTCTCTTTGGCATTTAAAGTTCTTTTCAATTTGGCTCCTTCCAACCTTTTAAACTTTCTTACATTAACTTACTTGCTATTCATTGCACATTACACACCATGTTCGATCTCCATGCTTTTTTTTATTATCTTTTATTTTTAATACATAGAGTGTTCTATTTTCTCATCTCCATTATTACTTGATATTTGTTGTCTTCAGGAGTTTACCCAAATAATAGCTTTTTGCAGAAGGTTTTGCTTTTCTCCCCTCTGAGTTGATCTTTCATTTCCTATGTCAATATGTTTGTTTAATATATCTTTTTTTTTTTTTTACATGATGTTTCTGCCAGTAGAATGTGAACTTCCCTATTTTATCCTTTGCTGCCATCTCTGGCATTTAACAGTGTTCCTGAACCATAATAAATACTTAATAACTGCATGTCAAATGGACATTTCCCCCAAATTACCATATGCATTCAAATGTTTGATATACGCACATTTTCATTTTGGTTATTTTTTGAGGAGGCAAAACTCTCTTTTTGAATTTATTTTTTAACAGAGTATATATTAGAATATATCACGACACCAACATTTGGTAGAGAAGCTAAGGAGATTTTGTACAACAGCATCCTATAATTCTAACATGTATCTGAAGAAGAGTGATAGGGTTTTCAGAAGCAAAGAATGACCACTTCTACAAGGGAACATGAAAGGATGCAGTACCTCTTAAAATTGGCTTTTTCTTGCTGAGTTTTGGCCTACCTGAAAAGAGAGGGGATTTCTTGCTCTAGTCTACAAGTGACTACAAGTGAATAAGAATAGCAAGAATACCTAAAATTAATGCTGTCATTATGGTGAAACCAAGATGGTGGAGTGAACCCAGAATGCTAATTGAGCTCTCCCAGTTTCCCTCAAAAATCATAGAAACCAAGCATCTGAACAGTCTGTTGAAATGAAACCACTCTCCAACTCAAGATAATTGGAAGGACATAAAGGTCTCACTGGAATGAAGGGGGTGTTCAGTCCAGATCATAAGGTATCCAGTAAAGCCAGTGAGAGAGTTTAATCACAGCAGATTAGCAATAAAACTCTCAGTCCTGACTCAGTTAAAAAATGTTGTAGAAATTGCCATATCCTGTTTAATCCTGCCTGTTGCTCCTTGATATATGAATTTTTTAAAAGATCATAATGCAATAAAAATTATATGCAATAAAATTCCAGTGGAAAAAGACCAAAAATTAATTGGAAACTAAATAATCTGATCCTAAATAATGAGTGGATGAAGCAACAAATCATAGACACAATTGAAAATTTCATCCAAAAAAATGACAATAATGAGATAACACACCAAAATTTATTTGATGCAGCCAAAGAAATTCTTAGGGGAAGTTGTAGATTTTTAGATGCTTACTTGCATAAAATAGAGAAAGAGAAGATCAGTGAATTGGGTATGCAATTTAAAAAGCTATTACAAAAATAAATTAAAACCCCCTAATTAGATAACAAATTTGAAATTCTGAAAGTAAAATGGAGATGAATAAAATTAAAGAAAGAAAACTGTTGAATTAATTAACAAAACTAAGAGTTGATTTTATGGGAAAAAAACCCAAAATAGATAATTTTTTAGTAATTTGATTAGTAAAAGGAAAGATGAAAATCAAATTGTTAGTGTCAATGTCCACCAATGAAGAGGAAATTGGAGCAATACTTAGGAGCTATTTTGCCCAACTATGTCAATAAATCTGTTAATATAAATGGAATGGATGAATATTTACAAAAATATAGATTTTCCAGATTAAAAGAAGAGGGAATAAATTACTTATATACTCCCATTTTAGACAAAGAAATTAAACAAGTTATTAATCAACAATACAGGGCTAGTGCAATATTAAGAAAACTATTAGCATAATTTATATATCAATGGCCAAACTAATAGAAATCAAATGATTACCTCAATAGATACAGAAAAAGTATTTGACAAAATCCAACATCCATTGCTATTAAAAAATCAGAGAGTATAGGAATAAATGGAGTTTTCTTTAAAATGATTGGTAGCATCTATGTAAAACCATTATCAAGCATATGGAAAGGGGCTAAACTAGACCCATTTCCAATAAGATCGGGGTGAAACAAGGATGTCCACTATCACCATTACTACTCAATATTGTTTTAGGAATGTTAGCTTTAGAAATAAAATAAGAAAAATAAGTTGAAAGAATTTGAGTAGGTAATGAGAAAACCACATTATTGCTCTTTGCATATGATAGTAAAGTTGCAGAATACAAAATAAATGCACAGAAATTATAAGCATTTCTATATTTTACCAATATAGTCAAGCAGCAAGAAATACAAAGAGAAATTACATTTAAAATAACTGTAGATAATATGAGATATTTGGGGGTCTATTTACTAAGACAAAGTCAGGAATTATATGACCACAATTGGAAAACACTTTTCACACGAATAAAATCAGATCCAATCAATTGAAAGAATATCAAGTGCTAATGGGTAGGTTGAGCTAATATTTAAAAAAAATGACAATTCTAACAGAATTCATCTATTTATTCAATGCCATACCAATCAAACTGCCAAGAAATTATTTTACAAAGCTATAAAAGTAATAACAAAGTTAATCTGGAAGATTACAAAGTTAAGAATTTCAAGGGAACTAATGAAGAAAAATGCAAATGAAGGTGTCCTGATGTACGAGACCTAAAACTATATTATAAAGCAATAATCATCAAAACCATTTACTACTGACCAAAAAATGGATCAATAGAATAGTTTAAGTTCACAAGTTAATAGTTATAGTAATTATGTTTTTGGAAAACCCAAAGATCCCTACTTCTGGCATAAGAACTCACTATTTGACAAAATTTGCTGGAAAAATTGGAAATTCATATGGCAGAAACTAGGCATTATCCCACACCTAACACACTATACCAAGATAAGGTCCAAATGAGTTTGTGATTTAGATATAAAGAGAAATACTCTAAAGAAATTTATAAGAGTAAAGGATAGTCTACCTCTCATATCTGTGGAGAAGGAAGGACTTTATGGCCAAAGAAGAAGTAGAGTATATTATGGAATGCAAAATGGATAATTCTGATTATATAGAGTTAAAAATTTTTTTGTACCAACAAAATCAATGAAGGCAAGATTAGAAGGGAAGCAGAAAGGAAAAGGACCCACATGTACAAAAATGTTTTGTAGTAGCAAGAAACGGGAAATCAAGTGGATTCCCATTATTATTTGGAGAGTGGCTGAAAATGTTATGGTATATAAATATTATATAATATTATTATAATAATAATTATTAATTAGAGTATAAGAATATTAAAACAAATGATCAGCAGGATGATTACAGAGAGGCCTGGGGAGACTTACTTGAAATGTTGTTAAGTGAAAGGAGCAGAACCAAGAAAACATTCTACATAGCAAGAACATGATTATAGGCTGCCTCTTTTCAACTGCAAGGTGATTCAGGTCAATTCCAATGGTGTGATGATGAAAAGAGCTCTCTGCAGCCAGAGAGAGAACTGTGGGGACTGAATGTCGATCTCAAGATTATAATTTCACTTTTTTTTTGTTGTTTGTTTGTACTTTGTTTTCTTTTTTCTTTTTTTTCCTTTTTGATTTGATTATTCTTATGCAGTATAATAATTGTGGAAATATATATATATATATATATATATATATATATATATATATATAAGAATTTCATATATTTAGCATATATTGGAGTTACTTGCCTTCTGGAGGAGACGTGTAGGGAGAATGTAGGGAGAAAAAATTGGAACACAAGATTTTGCAAGGATGAATGTTGAAAACTATGCATGTATTTTGAAAATAAAAAGTGCCACATATATATATATATATATATGTGTATATATATATGTATGTATAAATTAACAGCTTTAGCAAAGTTGCAAGATATAAAATAAATAACTCAAATTATCAGCTTTTCTGTATATTGCTGACAAAGTTCAGAAGTAAGAGATAGAAAGAGAAATTCCATTTAAAATCAAGTATATTCAAAATAAAATATTTGGGTATCTAACTGCTAAGACAAATCCAGAAAGTATATGAACATATAAAGTCAGATTTAAACAACTGGAAAAATATCAGCTGCTCATGGGTAGGCTGAGCTAATATAATAAAAATGACAATTCTACCTAAATTGGTCTAGTTGTTCATTGCCATAGAATTCAAATTGCCCAAAATTATTTTATAGAGTTAGAAAAAATAATTCATCAGCAAGAATAAAAGCTCAACAATATCAAGGGAATTAAATGAAAAAAAATTACAAATGATGGTGTCCTAGTAGTGCCACATCTAAAGCTATATTATAAAGTAGCAGTAATTAAAACCATTTGTTTTAATGGCTAAGAAATGTAATGGTAGATTAATGGAATAGGTTAGGTACATATGACACAATAAACAATGATATAGTAAGTTAGTATGTGAAAAACCTCAAAACTATAGCTTCTGGGATAAGAAATCAATATTTCACAAAAATTGTTGGGAAAATGGAAAATAATATGTCAGAAACTTGGCATATACCTACATCTCACACCCTATACCCAAATAAGGTCAAAACAAGTATATGATTTCAGTAGTAAGGTGATACAATAAATAAATTAGGGAAACAAGGGAGGATTTACCTTTCATCTCTTTGGAGAATGGAGGGATTAGAAGAATTAGAGAACATTATGAAATGCAAAATGGACAACTTTGATGACATTAAATTAAAAAAAAAGTTTTTGCACAAACAAAGTCTACAAAAACAAGATTAAAAGGAAAGTACAAAGTTAGGAAATTTTTTTCTACAGCCAGTGTTTTTGATAAAGGCCTCATTTCTACAATATATCTTTGTCAAATTTATAAGAATAAGGGGCAGCTAGGTGGCACAGCGAATAGAGCACCAACCCTGAAGTCAGGAGGACCTGAGTTAAAATATGGTCTCATAAACTTAATACTTCCTAGCTGTGTGACCCTGGACACGTCACTTAATCCCAGTTGTCTCAGGGAGAAAAATTATAAGAATACAAGTCGTTTCCCCACTGATAAATAGTCAAAGAATATGAAGAAACAATTTTCATATGATAAAATTAAAGCCATCTATAGTCATATGAAAAAATGCTCTAAATCACTATTGATTAGAGAAATGCAAATTAAAACAACTCTGAGGTACTACTACATGCCTTTCAGATTAACTAAGATGATAGGAAAAGATAATGATAAATGCTGGAGGAGATGTGTGAAAATTGAGACACTAATGCCTTGATGGTGGAGTTGTGAAATAATCCAACCATTCTGAAAAGCCACTTGGAACTATGCTCAAAGATTTATAAAACTCTTAATATTCTTTTATTTAATAGTGCTGCTACTGGATTGATAGCCCAAATAAATCATAAAGAAGGGAAAAGGACCCATATGTGCAAAAATGTTTGCAGAGCCTGTTTTTTTTTTTTTTTTGTGGTGGTAAAAAATTAGAAACTGAATCAATGCCTATCAGTTGGAGAATGGCTGGAAAAGTTATGATTTATGAAAGTAATGGAATATTACTATTCTATAAAAAATGATGACCAAGCTTATTTTAGGAAAGTCTGAAAAAATTTACATGAACTGATGCTGAACTAAACATGTAGAACCATGAATACAATGTACACAGTGACAGTAAGATTTTGCTATGATCAATAATGATAGATTTGTTCTTCTCAGTGGTTCAGTGATCCCAGCCAATCCCAATTAACTTTGGTTAGAAAACTCCATCTGCATTCAGAGAGAGATCTATGGAGAACGAATGTAAATCGACACATGCTAAGTTCACTTTTCCCTCCCTTTTTCTTTTTTGTTCTGATTTTTTTCTCCTCATGTGACTCATAAAAATGTGAATTTAAAAAACTAATGTACATGTGTAAAAAAACAAAACAAAAAACAAAAACAAACAAAAACAATTCTTGGTCCTCCTATTGATAAAATAGAGGAAAAAAAACAACAACAACAAAAAAAAAAAACAGGAAAGCAGAGCCATACTTTTAAATCTGGAAAAGAATCTTTGGTAGACAACCCAAATTTTCTTGGCTTGGTTTACTCATTTGAAAGATAAAGGATTGCAGTAGATCTAATAGATGAGGAAACAGAAGCCTATGAAAGTTCAGTAAGTTATCAAAGAAGTTACTGAGATGAGTGATAGAATCATTATTTAAACAAATGTCCTGAGCCATGAAAAATGCTATGAACCCTTACCCCTAAGGGATATTTTTGGCAAGTAATCATTTAATTATATCTAAATTCAAAAATTTAAAAAATACATTTTGCCATATCAAATATTTCAAAAACAATAAAATTTATAATTAAATATCTACTGAAATTATATATTGAAATCACCCATACAAATTTAGAAGTGAAATGACTTCTGTCCACTTGGAATATTTTTATACTTTGTTCTTCACAGAGGACATTTGTACATTTAATAGCTTGAAGTCTATTTGAAAAACAGAGCTAAACTTAATTTCTCTCCATTTTTCTTTCTTTTTTGGGAGTACAAGGACAAAATCAATCATCAGATCAATTTTTGTAAAGGAGATTGTCATGCTGAAAATTATTCAAGGAGAAAAACACTTGAATTTTACATTTTTTACTGAAACAATGGATTTCCATATATGCTACTATGCCCTTGTTTTATGTTAGAGGTTTCTTGCAGGCAGTAAGAAATTTTTCAAGAATACAAACAATGAAACCCATAAAGACATAAAAAATTATTTCCTGCATTTTTTCATCCAGAAGTTACCATTATCCTGCTACTTGCATAATATCACTATTATCACCAAGGGATATCCAATCATCCTCCTCAAGCTACCAAATATTGCAAGTAACTGTACCTCAAAAATCTTAGGACCTTCAATTGTTGACAATATAATGTATGATGTACAGGGAAAAAAAATTGACCAAGCTTATGTTAGATCGATATAGACTTCTATAATACTATTGTCAATATATGTGGTGACAGGGAGTTTTAAAATTACTCAGATCATTACATCATGTGCCCAGCAGATATTCTTTGAGCAAAACTCTTAGTATCCCAAAATGAACAAGTAATATGTTTTGTTCAAGGGAAAATCAATGAAAAACTGTGTCTTGCAGTAATTATAGAAGTATGAACAAGACAAATGTTTGGGGAGAAGAAATCAGAAGCTTTGCAATAATTTCATCTTCAACAGATTTGGACAAAAATGGTGAAAAGAAAAAAAAGACACTGAAGAGTGAATCATTTATAAGGTTTACAATCTTACTGAAAATAAGCAGTGGAATAAGTCTTCACTTTATTGGATAACAATTCAAGTACAAGTGGATGCCCATTTATGAGCAAGTTGTGATCCAAAAATTTATTTGTAAATTGGTTATTTAGAATTTGCAAGGCATCTCCCCATAGAAACCAATATACATATATGAATGCATGTATGTATATATGTACATAATAGGTATAAAAATACACACATGCATGTGTATATATATGTGTGTGTGTGTGGTAATCAAATTCCAAGAACACACAAAGCCTATTAAGTTGCCAAAGGATAGATGATGAATAAAGGAGAGAAATAATAATAAAAAAGGTCAATATTGATTTAAATCATGAAACTATTTAAAAATGTTTTGAAATAATTCACAGTGATTTCCCTGATGCCCAAAATGTTTAAACTGAAACCAATTCTCTACCAACATTACTTTACTGTGCTTACCCTTTCTCATCCCTCCAATAATTAAAATTTTTCTTTCGTCATCTTTACCAATATATTGAATATGAGGCAGAACTGCATGTTGTTTTAATTTTCATTTCTGTACTGATTAACAATTTAAAGCATTTTATATCTTTGATAATAGTTTGTCTTTTGAAAGCTGCCTATTTATCTTCTTTATCTACTGTGGAAAGAGTGACTGTGGAAATCACTCTTAATCTTAGGTATTTGTATAAATTCTTCTGTATCATAAATATAAAATATTTATCATAGAAATGTTTTATTACAATTTTCCTTTGCTATTTTATTTTGATGGTCACTGCATTGATTTTGCTTGTTCTTAAGCTTTTTGAAGTTTTTTATAACCGAATATATCCACTTAATCTTTTTTTAATCACCTCTATTTTTTGTTTAAGGAAGTATCTCTCCCAAGTCTACTTGGGAGAACTATAAAAGTTATCCACTTTGCTGAGAAGCAAATCCAGAGAAAAATAACCTATTGGTAAGAGAATACTGATAGCAGCATTATTTGTAGTAATAAAGAACTGAAAATTATTATGTACCCAATAATTAGAGAATGACAAACCAAATTGTGGTTTAGGAATATAATGAAATATTACATATGCATATGATGGACTTAGAGAAACATAGGAAGAAAAGTATGACCTAATATATATAGAGTGAACTTTATCAGAAATAGATTAATTTAGGTGATAGCAACAACAATATGTGTTGTGTGTGGGGGGGTGTGTAGAAGAAGAAGAAAAAGAGGAGAAAAAAGAGGAGGAGGAATAACAAGAAGAAGAAGGAGATGGAGAAGGAGGAGAAGGAAAAGAAGAAAACTATGTCCTCTATATTAGAATACTAACTCCTTGGAACAAAATGCAATTTTTTCATATTTTTAGCCCTGGGACATAGAATCTGCATAACATAATTGATAAAGCACCAGATTTGAAAAATACCTGTCGTTAAACTACCCTACAGACCCACTGCCTATGTGGCCATGAGAAATATAGTTCATCTCCTTCTGCCTCAGTTTCTTCATCTTTACATAAAATGGGGATTTTCCATAATTGTTATGCTAATCAAATGAGAATATATAAAGTATTTTGTAAACCTCAAAATCTTTTCTAAATACTATTGTTGTTTTCATTCTTATTTTATTCTTGTTTTGGGGTTACATGCCAAGTAGTGGTATTGTTAGGTTAAAGACTGTATAGTCCTTTGGGCACATTCTAAATAGCTTTTCAGAATGACTGAATCAGCTCACAATAACACCAACAATGCAGTATTGTCTCAATTTCCTTACATTCTCTTCAACATTTGTCATTTCTTTTTCTAGCCAGTTAGCCAATCTGATAGGTATGATGTAGTACCTCAAATTGTTTTAATTTGCATATCTTCAATCAATAGTGAGTTAGAGTCACTTTTCCCTATGACTATAGATAGATTGATTAGTTCACCTGGAAACTGTTTATATCTTTTTGATTATTTGTCAATTGGGGAATATTATTTATAAATTTGACTCAGTTCTTTAAATGTTTAAGATATCAAGCCTTCATCAGAAAACTTGCTTCCAAATTCTTTTCACAATTACTAAAGCTGTTTTTCTATTTTTTAAATATTCTATTCTATTTTATTTTCTCTCCTGTTTTACCCTGTTCCTTTTCAAAAGTGTTTTGCTTTTGACTACTCCCTCCCCTAATTAGCCTTCCCTTCTGTTACCCTTTTCCCCTCAACTATTCTCTTCTCTTCCTATTTTACTGCAGAGTAACATAGATTTCTATGCTCATTGAGTGTGTATTATTTTCTCTTTGAATCAATTCTGATGAGAATAAAGTTTGGTCACTTCTCTTCCTTTCCCCGTTTTCTCCCACACTGTAAAAGCTTCTTTTTACTTCTTTTATGACAATTAATTTATGCTTTCTCTTTCTTTCTCCCAGTTCATTTTTCTCTCACTCTTAATTGTAGTTTATTTTTAGATATTAACCCTTCATATTCATATTCAACTCACATCTTCCTCTATCCTTATATACTTCTAATTACCCTAATGAGAAAATTCTGATGAGTTACAAGTATCATCCTTCCATGTAGGAAAGTAAACAGAATAAACTTATTAGGTGCCTTATGAATTTCTTTTCCTATTTGCTGTCTTATGCTTCTGATTCCTGTATTTAACAGTCAAATTTTCTATTCAGCTCTGGTCTTTTGATCATGAATGCTTAAAAGTCCTCTATTTCATAAAATTTATACCATTTCCCCTGAAGGATTATGCTAGATTTTTACAGATAGGTGATTCTTGGTTCTAATCCTAGATTGTTTTTTTTTTGTTTTTTTTTTTTTTTTGCTTTTTGGAATATCATATTCCAAGCCCTCCAATCCTTTAATGTAGAAGCTGCTAAATCTTGTGTTATTTTGACTGTGGTCCTAATGTACTTAAGTTTTCTTTCTGAATGCTTGCAATATTTTTATCTTTACCTGGGTGTTCTGGATTTTTGCAATAATAATAATAATAATAATATTTTCTTCTTGAGATCTCTTAAAGGAGGTGATTGGTGTATTCCTTCAATTTCTAATTTATCCTGTTTCTAGAAAATCAGGCCAGTTTTCTTTGATAATTTCTTGAAAGATGATTGTAGGGTTCTTGATTGGCTCTTATACTTACTTTTCCCTTATATGGTGAGTGGGGTAATAATGAGCTGACTAGAGATGAGGTAACTACATAAAAAGTTTCCTTTCTTCGAGATCACATAATTTCTAAGAAAGCAGAACTGAGGCCTAAGGCTTCTCTTACTTTAGCAGACAGTTTCTGAGAAACCACATTGCTTGCTTCACACAATAGCAAGAGTTCCCTTTACTTGAATCTAGGCATTGTCTGTCTTAAAGTAGTGTAAGGTCATATTAGCTTTTTTGGTGTTGTCACATGAAACTTTGTCTAGTCATTCCTCTCTCTTGTACTTGTGAAATTAGTTTTTATTTGCCTTTTGATACTAAATTTACATTTAATGCTGTTAAATTAAAACTTATTTAATTTTCCTGAAGATGATAATCTACTTATTAGACACTCAGTAAGCACTAAATAAATATTAATCATTATTGTTATCATTATTATCTTGATTGTCATATAATGTGTTAAATATTTCTTTTATGTTAATTCTTAATGTAAGTTTGCTAAGAATGTCTTCTGTGACTTTAGTAAAGTTACTGATTTAAAAATTGTAGAATAGCACAACACTAGGAATAGATCCCTAGAGACTTCCTCTTCTTTTCATTGGTGTTGATTCATTAATGATTTACTCTTTGGGTCTGGTCATTCAACTATTTCAATTAATCCATTTGTACTGTCAACTAAAAAATGTGTCTACTATGTTCCAGGAACTATTCTAAATGTTTTAGAGTTAATTCATTTAATCCTACAAAAACCTTGAAGGGTAGGATCCCATTCTGTTGCAATTGAGAAAATTGAAGGAAATATTGGTCAAGCGGTTTACTCAAAGTAAATGTCTGGGGTTGGATTTTTTTTTCTTTTTTTTTTTTTTTTTTTTACCTAATGATTTTTCTTTATTATTTTTTTAGCTGAGGCAATTGGGATTAAGTGACTTGTCTAGGGTCACACAGTTAGGAAGTGTTAAGTATCTGAAGTCAAATTTGAACTCAGGTCCTCCTGACTTCAGGGCTGGTGCTCTGTCCACTGCCACCTAGCTGTCCCCGGGGTTGGATTTTAATTTATATCCTTCTGAATGTTGGTTCATTTCTTTATTTGTTGTCAGTGTGTATCTATCTTTCTTTCTCTCTCTTTTCCCTACTACTATGAATGCATAGTAGAATCAAACTTCTTGTTTTGATTTTGACAGCTTCTTCTTATTTCAAGTCTTTACAAAACTTACAAATAGATTTCTTTAAAGTTCATCAACATGTAGGTCCACTTATAACTATAAACTATTTCATTTAATTAAAATGAATATTATGTAGTTAAATTTATTTTTTTCAAGTGTTATAGTCAAGATTATGCATAACATTTATTAAAAATTCTAAGTGAAATAATCATGACTTCAAGTCTTTAAAGTGTTTTTCAAAATAAGTATATTTTTTCCATGTAATTTTACATCCTTTCAAGCTTCATGATTATTTTCTGGGTTTGATATTTTAAAAAACTGTATAATCCAAAAGATAATGAATGCAGAAACTATAGCATGGCAGATTTAAAATACCATACAAATGAACATATATTCATAATTTTGAGATTGTTTTTGAACAAGTAGTTCAAAATATGAGAAAACTGTAACTTTTTTTTTATTATTATAGCTTTTTATTTATCAGATATATGCATGGGTAATTTTACAACACTGACAATTGGCAAGTCTTTTCTTCCAATTTTTTTCCCTACTCCCCCCCCCTACTCCCTTCCCCCAAATGGCAGGTTGACCAATACATGTTACATATATTAAAGTATAAATTAAATGCAATATATGTATACATGTCCAAACAGTTATTTTGCTGCACAAAAGAGTCAGACTTTGAAATAGTATACCATTAGCCTGTGAAGGAAATCAAAAATGCAGGCGGACAAAAATAGGGGTATTGGGAATTCTATATAGTGGCTCATAGTCTTCTCCCAGAGTTCTTTCACTGGGTGTAGCTGGCTCTGTTCATTACTGTTTGTAACATGCCCTCCTGGCAGTTACAATTACTAGTCCATCCTAGGCCCAACAGAGTACCTTTGACCACTGACCTTTGCAGTGTCAACTCTACCCGGCTCGCCTCCTCTGAGGCCTTCACAGGTCTCTGGTCACAATCTCTTGAATCTATAGCTTAATATCTGGTAGCGCACTCAAGAACAGCCACGTGTAATCTTAAAAGCCTTTATTATACCTACTCACATAATGTCCTGACTTGATGCCCTGACTTGTGGGTTCCCTAGTGAACACCTGACCAGAAGACCCATGTGTTCACTACCAAACTCCTTACCTCTCTGGGCTATCCATCCACTTGGCTCAGGGAGCCAGGTTAAAGAGAGCAACTGCTGTCTGCAGTGGGCTTATGTAGGGCCTGTGAGGTCACACACACAGCCAATCAGTGAGAGAGTCACCCATTACAGAAACTATCTCAGTATGGCCAAGATCCCACCTACAAGGCAGTCCTAATAACTGCTCTATTGGAACTGATTTGGTTCATCTCATTGTTGAAGAGAGCCTCGTCCATCAGAGTTGATCATCATATAGTGTAGTTGTTGAAGTGTACAATGATCTCCTGGTCCTGCTCATTTCACGCAGCAGCAGTTCATGTAAGTCTCTTCAGGCCTCTCTGAAATCATCCTGTTGGTCATTTCTTATAGAACAAAAATATTCCATAATATTCATATGCCACAATTTATTCAGCCATTCTCCAATTGATGGGCATCCACTCAGTTTCCAGTTTCTGGCCACTATAAAAAGGGCTGCCACAAACATTCTTGCACATACAGGTCCCTTTCCCTTCTTTAAGATTTCTTTGGGATATAAGCCCAGTAGTAACACTGCTGGATCAAAGGGTATGCACAAAAACTGTAACTTTGTGATCTCAATAATGCAGTTAACTAAGAGCGATATAAAAAGAATGGTTAACCATTTAGTACTACATCAGAATCTAGAAGATTCTGAATGGGAATTTTATAAACTGTTTTAGTTTCTTCCATTTTACATCATCAGAATATTTAGAAATGCTGAGCTTTTTTAAAGCTTTTCTTTAATCCTATATCATAAATACATTAGTCATTCTGATAATTGAACTTGAGGGCCAATTCCAACAATCATCTCTTACAAAAGTCTGGAAAATTCTCTTTGAACCTTCTTATGTACATATATAAAGTGGACTTGGTGCCCTCTAAATTTCCTTCTACCTCTAAATCTTATAATTTCAAATTACCTCTTATCATTACAATTCTAGGATTTTATGAAATCAGTATCCTTATAAAGAAGGAGAAAGAGGAATAGAAATTGTCTTTCAAAAGTTAGAAATAATGAAGTGTCTTTATAATCGTTGACAAACTTAATCCCTTCACACATATCCTTAATTTCATCTTGTCAACAATATCCCTTCTTTTTCTCTTCATTCTCTTATAATTTCTCCTTGTGTTATCTTTTTCTTCCTTCACTATTCTCTATCACTCTGCTTAGCATTTTCCATCTTATTTAACACATCTATCCTTCTAAACAATGTCCCATTTCGCTCCTTTTTTATTACTAATATCAATGAAGAATAGCCTTTATGTTCTGCCCAAACTAAATGTGTTTAGTTATTACCTGTAATACAGATAGCTCCAAAATCTAACCCTAGTAGTATTTCCCATAAACTCCATCTCTACTGTTTCCTCAACACATCCATTTTTATAGGAAATGCTAAAATTCTCCATTATCTTTGCCAAGAAAACACAAGTGAACAACAAACACTTTAAATTCTACATGTCCAAAAACTGAGCTTTGGCTTTAACAACTTCCTTTGTTTTTTTTTTTTTTTTTTTTTTGCCAATGGTACTACTTACTATTCTATAACCCAGGCTCAAGATCTTGGAGATATTTTGGGAGTTTCCTTCATTATTACCTTGAATCTCTAAGTAGTTGGCAAAAGTTTTGCTGTTTCTATTTTTATATTACTTTGTACTAACCATGTATATTTATCAAATTTTCATGTTGCCACCCCTTTAGTTCAGGTTTACCACCATCTCTCCCATGGATTATTATTGCAATAGCACATCTCCATAATTCATTCTTTACAAAGATGCTAAAATAATCTCCCTGATATTTACATCTGATCATGCTACTCAGCTACTTATAAAACTTTTTTAGCAAATCCCTATTACCTAAAGGAAAATAAAACAAAACGTTTGTCCCTGTCATTGAAAACCTACACAATTCAGGCCCAATCTACCATTTTACTTTGTTACACATTTTAGGTCTTCCTGAACTTTACACTTTTGTCAAATTGGCCTCTGGATTGTTCTTTCATCTCTACCATCTCTCCATATCTTTACTAATACTTTTTATTACATTTATAATGCACAATTTTCTAATTTCTGCCTACTGAAATCTTCTTCTTTGTGTTTTTCATCAGTTACCATCTACTTCATAAACCTTCATTATCACTTTAGTTAAAAATGTTCTTTTTGTGTCTGTATTTTCTTAGAGCATATTGTCTGGATCTCTTCTTGCCTCAATCACATGATATAATGTATTAATAGCTCCTTTAGTATAGGAACTACATAATTTTTGCATATTTATGCTGAGCACAATAGCTTGTTCATAATAGGAACTTGATAAATATTTATTGACTGGAATAGAATTAACTCTGTTAATCACAATTTCTGGGAAAATTTTCACAGCTGTAAAAGTAACCCTAAAACCCAATAAAACAGAAAGTACTTTAGGAAAGAACAAAAAAACTTTATATTGTACAATGCGTTAGCCAAAAGTAGTACTTGTTTAGAGCAAGACTTCTTAAATTTTTTATACCGTGACTCCATTTTTATTTGAACAATCCTTACATGACCCCAGTTTATAAGCTAGGTATGCAAACCAGCAAACATTTTTCTCATAGTAAATCATAATTTTGCTACCACCACATTCAGTCACAAGATCCCATTTGGGATCATAAACTATGGAGTTTAGAGTTTAGCTCATAAACCATTAGAGTTAAGCTAATTTTCAAAATATTATAGAGGAAGATAGAATATATAAGCAGCATTTCCTGACACATAAAAAAAGGGAAAGAAAAAAGAATCCTACAGAAATCTTTATTTGGAAATCCAGTTAAAATAGCACAGCATCATAATATATTTAGATAAAATTAGGAAGAGGATATCAAATAGATGTGACATGGAACAGATCTCTTAAACTTGTGTTTAAGTTTAAGCTTAAGACTGTTGGACTCTACTTAAAAGCAGAAATGTTTTGTAAGAAAATAAAACCATTATGGAATTTCAAGATTTGTTGTACCACTAACTTTAATTTCAAACACAATGCTGTCTTTAATTTATGGTCCGAAAGCGGCTTCTTTGCTCTTCCTACAGATTAGAATGAATGATAGTGACAACTATTTCCTTGTTGCTCTGAGGTTATGATACTCCTCTTCGCATCTACTTCTTGTTTTTTACCATTTCCCTCAAAATTACTAAACTACACATGAGGAATTATATAAAGTAATTATTTCCAGGTATGCTGGTTTTTCATATATGCCATTTACATAGACTTATAGGGGTAGACATACCTTTTTATAAGATGTGTATATGTTTACATATTATAAAGAATACTTATATCTATGTATATGTACTTTTTTGTATATATGCATATACATAATCGTTTTCTTAAATCTTTGCCTCTGTGAGCTCCACTTTTTATTGGTTTAGAAATTCTACATTTGAAAAGTTATCATAACCATACCTCAATCTTTGTGAATAGAAGACCCAAAACTGCTTGGAATGATTCCAATTATAATATTCTTCAGATAAGATTTTTTCAATTCCAATAAGTATTCTATTCTATAGTGTAATAACTCCGTTATTTTTATGTCATTTAGTATGATACCATCATTTGATATTTGAATGGCTGAAAGAGAAGATGAAATATCTTTAATATAATATCCTTTCCCCTGCCCTTGAAAGCATATGTTATTCCTTAACTTTTTCTTTCCAATATCAGTTTTCCCCCTTTATCTATTTGCAATTAACATTTCTCATATAGAAAATAAAAATATTGGAGAGGCAGCATAGTCCAGTAGAATGTGTCCTAGATTTGGTGCCAGAGAAGTTTTGTTTTTTTTCTCGAGTTTTAATTCTGTTACTTATCTGCAAACCATGTAAACAGGGACAAACTACTTTTTTTTGGGGGGACTCATTTTTCCCATCTATAACTGAGAGAATCAGAATCGATTACAACTGAGGTCCTTCCTGATTCTAAAATTCATTTTGAATCTTAGGATTTTTCTCCTCTGAACCCAAGAATTTCAGATATGTGGATTAATCCTCAGAAATGACAAATAGAATTATGGGAATGGACTGTCCACTTTCAAGCAAACAAATCCTAAAATAAATAATTTACTTTGTATGATATAAGACAGCCTATGTCAGTGTTAAATGCCATTTCTTACTTGAAGTCAACAATTATATATGAAATCTATGATGTCCTTGAAACTTTAGCTTCTCTTAGAATATTTTAACAAATACTAGAGAATTAAAAAAATTCCTTAGCCAAGTTTAACATGATGTATTCGGATAGGGGGAAAGAAGAATTTTTTCCTTACAGTTTTGGTTTAAGTTAAGCCTTTAATACAAATTTAATGTTAGTACTTAACTTATGTGGGTGAATGCTCATTTTCATGCAATTTCCCTTTATGGCCATATGGATAGACTATATGCACACTATTCATCATAAATAAATTTTAAATTGTAGGATTACGAACTGGCAGCTGCTCGGGGTTTGGCCTACATATACACAAAGGCACACATTAGACAAGGGGCAAAAACTATCTGCTATTTTTTATCTTCTAAGCTACATGCAGAATACCAAACAAGGTACTTAGTAAAACAGTGTTTTGCCTGCAAAATGTTCCTTTGGTTTCATTCTAACTTTAGAAGGCCTTATGCAGAAACAGGCTCCTCTTAAACCGGGCCATCTATATTTGAGACAAAAAAAGGGCTGGCTTCATGACTTCAGAGTGCAAAGGGAGCTGTCTTTACACAGTCTGTTTATGTTAATGCTCCTGCTGCTCCTGCTTCTGGTGCTCTGAAAGTTATTGCTCTGATATGCACTCAACCCAATGCCAATGCATATTCTAGAGCGCTAGGTCAAGGGGCATGTGACAGATGCTCATATGTCAAGATAAAGAAATAAATTAGTCTCACCATCCACAGATTGAAGAGTGCTCAGTGTTTTCATGATATTTGGACTGCTATGGATCAAATATGATAAATGTGAAAACACATAAATGTTATGGGTAAATATACATAGAAGCATAAAAAGCTATTAAATGGTGATTATTATTATTATTATTATTAACAGCTAAATACATAATTAAATAGAGAAGGTAGGTGAGTGGAGCGCTCCATTTGGAGTCAGGAAGATCAGGGTACAGTCTCCTTTTGATACTTGCTAGATGGATGGTCCTAAATAACTAAATCCCATAACTTCCTTTGTAAATGGAGATAACAATAAGATATCTACCTTATAAGGTTATTATGAGAATTGAATAATATTTGTAATAAATACCTCACTTTTCTCATCTATAAAATGAACTGGGAAAGAAAATGGTAAACTAGTATCTTTTCCAAGAAAACGCCAAATGGAGTCTTAAAGAGTGATAGAAACACAATTTAAATGACTGAACAATAAAGATTGTATTGCCTTATTCCAGTGATCCTTCTAGGAAAAAAAAAGAGTTAAAAAAACAAAACAAAACAAAAAACAAACAAACAAAAGAAAAAAAGAAGCATTTTAGTTACCCAATTGAAAATATTGATATAGATTATTTATATAGATGTTAGGAGCAAGCCTTTCTCTGAGCCCTTCTTAGTTGTGAGTGACTGAATAAATGAGTCATTTGCCTTTCCTGAACTGTAGTTTTCTTTTCTTTTAAATAAATAAGTGGGCATCATGCTTTGTTCCCTTTTATCTCTGCATCAATGATCTTATTTTTGTATCATTTAGAATGTATTAAATTCAAAATCTAGTCTGAGGGTAAACATAGTATACTCAATTTGACTTCTTAATAGAATTGGACCCAAGGCATAGGAACTTAAAAGGTGACATCAGCATTTTTATAATTCATTTGAATATCTAATTAGCAAGAATAATTAGTAAAATAGAAAGCTACCCTGAGTGAGCTCTGATGTCCTATGGTTTTTATCTCTCTCCACTCCTCTAGCCCAATTCTCAAACAGGGCAATATACTAAAGCTTGAGGGCATGTCTTATATTCATTGGCCAAAACACCAAAACTGCTAATTACATCTCTGACTATAAAAATCAATACCAAGCTGTGCACTTTCATCCTTACATATTATAATTAGTAATAAAGATTTTGTAGTCAGAAGTTAAAAAGGAATTTGGATGATGTCTGCATCAAAAGATAGTTCTTTCATTTTCATGACTGTGTTAAAATATTGCAGTATTAAAAAGTTTGTTTTTGTTCCATATCTAAAAAAGAGAGCTATGATATTAAATATGTGTTTAAATGAAGTGTATAGACATTTTCCAGAGAATCAATGATAGGAGTCTATAAGTGGCTTCAACTTGGTTATTAAATCAGAACCAGAATATTTTCCCTCAAAATTTTTAGCTCAAATAGGCAGTTCTTAAGTATATAGACAAAATATACTTTTGTTCTCAAGCATAAATTGGGACTGTCTGGCTATTTTAAAGAAATGCAGTTCAGGCACAGTAGGCAATAGTAATAACAAGTAATTCCATTTTCCTTCATTGATAAGGTAAATGGTATGATTGAAAGAGTATACAATTGGACAAAAGGAGAGCAAGATCTTAGTCCTGTCTGGCAAACTTTGTGCACTTGGGGACATCACTTAAACTCTCTAGTTAACACCTTCTCTAGTAATAAAATAAGGGGGTTAGGTGTGATAAAATGGAAAAAGTATTGGATTTGGAAGACAATTTTGATCTTGGCTCTGGCATTTACTATCCATGTAATATATGGAAAGTTACTTTTCCCATCTGTGTTATGAGTATATTTGTGTTATCTATCCTATAATATTATAGAGAGGAAAATGCTTTTAAATTTTAATATTCTAATGGAATGTGATATATATTATAAAAGATAAATACAATAAATTGATGGATGTTAGGTCCAGTGATCTTTGTGGTTCATTTTATCTATAATATTTTTGAGTCTTTTTCCACATCCTTATTTTTGAGAAGAAAGAGCACTGAGACAAAAGATTGAATATTCAAGGCTCCTTTCCATTCTCAGTTTAAGGAACTGAATTAGGGAACATTGGATTAGGCGTCACAGTCCTGAATTTATATCCCAGTTCTTGCTCTTGCTACTTGTGTGTCTTTAAACAATCCCTTAACTTTTCCAGGTCACATTCTAAATGCTTTTAGTAAGATCTTTAAGTAGATGATGTCTAAAGTCCCTCCCTTTCTGAATTTATACTTCTCTGATTACTATAGTAACCTTAAAACTAGTAGTCTGTATGGAGAACTCTAGTCACCATGTAGGTTATTCATAGTCAGATAGAATTTCCCAAGGATGTTGATTGATTTTCCAAGATCCAGTCAGAAGATTTATTTATACAACGACTGGCAAAGGAGAGTCAAGGATTTTCTTCTCACTCCTTCCAATCCTAATCCTGATTTTTTTTTCTATTTTAAGTTATTTTTAGTTTTCCCTAATTAGAATAGACTGGTCTATTATCAAAGGAAAATCTCTCTGAAATCTCTGTATCTTATTTTTAGGATCTTGTGAACAACCATAATATTGGCAACTGTTAGACCATTAATGTATGCTGAGTTTTCACAATGCTAATTATCAACATGAAGATTCAATTGTGAACAAGACATATCTCAGCCCCTGTGGTAACATTATATTATAAACTTAACTGATTGCCTTTTTCATTCTGATTACTGGGCAATCAGTCACTTCCTGGCAATTAATCATTTGAAACACAGATGCTCATCTCAGTTCCAGGGTTTTCCTTATTGCATTATTTTTTGGTTATTTTATGAGATTCCCCCTCCCCAATAAATCACGTTATTTCTAATATACCTGTCTCAAACTTGATTGCAACCGCAGCCAACAGTACTATTGTTAGGCAGTAATTTTTTGTGTACCTTCCCTGTGATATAGAAGATTTATTTAGTAAAATAGGTAGCTGTGTATAGGTAGCATAGTGTATAGAGTGCCAGGACTGGAAATCAGGAAGACTAGAATAAGAATCTATACTTGGATACTTATTATTTGTGTGACCCTGTACAAATTACTAACCTTGTTTGCCTCAGATCCTTCATCTGCAAATTGGGGAAAACAATAGCACTTATCTCTTATGGTCCTTATGAGTACCAAATGAGATAATAATTGTAAAACATTTAGCATAGCACTCAAAATATATTAAAAGCTATATAAATATTATTTATTATTATAATTTCAATTATAATAAACATTATTCTTAAATTATCAGGGAAAAGAGTTCATTAAGTCTTTTTATTTTCAGCTTACCTGGGTTATTTCCTTTCTTCCAAAAATTTTATATGTAAACTTATTTTATTTTACCTGTATCTATAATTCCTTCTGTCAGATAACTTGAGAGACAAAAGTTCATTTTTTAAAGAAAACTTCCTTTAAATATAAGAGATAAAATAATTTATTCATGATTAGCATGTGGAAAAAGTATAATTTGAACCCAAGTCTTCCTGGCTCTAAATGTGGTAGTATAGTGCAATTCAAGGAATATTGAATTTGATGCCAAATGATCTATGTTCACATCCAAATTCTGATACTCATTGCTTATGAATTCTTTACACCTACAGATACCAGTTCTTCTTTTATGAGATGTGAGACTTGGTTGAACTAGGTGTCTCTAGGGTCACTTCCATCTCTGCCTGATCCAATTCTCTTTCTACTAAAATAGACTTTTTTAAAATTAAAAAGTATTTAAGTCTATATGTATATATGTGGTTACAAGGAAATCTGGAAACCTTAAACATCGAATCCTTGGCTTTCAGAATGTCAAAAAATCACTTCAGAACAGTAGTGTTGAAGATATTATATTAGAATTGCTCTTTGACCTTAAAAACAAATCAAATCACAGCTATTTATTGAGTTCCTTCTTGTGTGCAAATATAGAATCCTATGTGCTCTATCAATAAAAAAGATATACTAATAAAAACTTGCTGAAATATGAGTAAGATTGTTTTCTCTCAGAAGCTCTCCCTATGCAACTTGGTTCCTGAACATATCAGTGTCATTGATAATGAAGGTTGTCCCCACTGTGCCTTGTCTAAAGTTGACATGAGTTCAGGAAGAAATTAAAACTCTTCAAAGTCAAAATGAAAATTCTTTCTTTTGGAAATAAAGCTTGCAAAAATAGAAAAGATTTATAACTTTGGGTCTCTAATGTTCTGAAGTCCAATGTCATGGGACATTTTAGGCATGTTATTCTAGGAAAAAGTACCAACAAAAATTGTCAGGAAGGAAGTAGAGGCATAACTTAACAGATGCAGCCAAAGCAATTTTCTTTGTTTAGATTTCAATGTGTAGAAAACTGGCCCTTGAATTTATTAAAGCATGATTTTCTGAAACAGCTTGTGGAAGAGTGGGCACTAAGAATATCACTTTCCATCAAAGGTGGCATCCAGCCCAGATCACTCTTCTCCTCAAAGGGGCCTTGATTCCCAGATGACAGCACCCTTCCCTTCACACAGTAATACTGCTAGCAATTAATCCACAAATATTTTTAAGCATAGACTATGTACACTGTGCTAGACCAGCTAAAATGTTTGTATTAAAGTTTTGCAAAGTTTGAATCAAAGTTTTTCAAATCAAGACACTTAGTTATTTCACTAGGGGAAGTGTTTAATTAAAGAATCTCAATTATGAATTTGTTTTATATAAGGTACTCATCATCCCTCTAGTACTCTTTGCTCTTTTGACCTGTTGTTTCTATTCTGTTAATCTCCAGTTATTTTCTCAGCTCCTGCTCCCAGGATGCTAAAGACTGCTGCTGGAGAAAGTCATGAACTTGATAATTTTGTCCATTATGAATTTATGCTACTTATTTTCAGCTAAATACTCATTTCTTCTTGGCATTCTTTTTTATCTTTTGTTTATTTCCTACTAAGTAGCTTTTATATAATAAACATTTTTAACTCTCTACTATGTGAAAGGCACTGGGCTAGTTACTGAGAATCCCAAGATAAAACAAAATGCCAAAAATAAACTTGCATTATACTAGTGAGATATGGCATGTAAAAAGATAAATATATGCAATTTAAAGAGGAGAAAGAGAACTATAACCATGATAGGAATCAGGAAAGAGTTCTCATAGGAAATTCTTGAAGACAATAGGGAGCCACTTAAATAGAGGCATGAAATTTTAAAATTTTAAATTTATAGAGAGGCATGAAATAGATTATGTTTAGGAATATTATACAGACAGCTGCATGGATATTACAGAGAAGAGTGACATATATAGTATAGAGATTAATGAAAAGCTATTTCTGTAGTCCAGAAGAGAGATAATAAAGGACCAAATGAGGAACAGGAAAAATGATCGATTATAAAGGATAACTAGCAGCAGGGAAGTGATATTGCAATAGATAATTACAACAGCAGAAAAGAGGAATTTAAGGTTTAACTTAGCATCACAACTATGTGAAAAGAGATAAAGGAATGGATATAATATAAAATTTGGATATAGAAATTATAAGATCTGATAAGTATTTGGAAGTGGGTGGTGATGGTGAGGTAGAGGGAAGAATTGAACATGATTCTGAGGTTCTGAACTTGAATGACTGAAGTGATATTTGGGCCCTCCACTAAAATAGAGAAGTTTGGAGATTATACACATTCAGGGATAAAGTACTGAGTTCTGCTTTGGACAAATATAATTTGAGATGCATATAGGACATCCATTTGGAGAATACCATTTTGTTCACTGCATCTCTAAGCTAATACTTTCACCTGAATTGACTATTTCCAAGATCAAATATAAAATCTTTTCTTTGGGTTTTGAAATCCTTGATGATTTAGCAATTTTCAGTCCTATACTTTACTCTCTTTTATACACTTTTTGAATTTAGTTACAGTGGTTTTCTTAATGTTCCTTGAATAAGACACTAGCTCTTGATTCTGTTTCCTCTGTCCATGTCTGTGCCTTGAAGGCTCTTCTTCTTTTTTTTTTTTTTTAATCTTGATTTTCTGGGCTTCCTTCTCTTTCTTTAGGTGCCAGATAATTCATCAGAATTGTGCATCAATTTTATGACTGCATGCTTGCCCAGAAACTGGACAAGATTCTCATGCTTTGTCAGTCACCAATAGAATGAAACAGAATTGAATGCCTGCTCCCATACTTTTTAGCAGGATATTTTCATTACTACCATTAGGGGCTTTGAATGAGGATGAATATGACATCAAGATCAGGTACTGCATTGATGGCAAATTATTTAACTTGAAAAGGGTACAAAGCAAAACTAAAGTGGAAGGAGAGCTGGTGCACAATTTTCTTTCTTTATTTTCTCTGAGACAATTGAGGGTAAGTGACTTATTTAGGCTCACACAGGTAGGAAGTGTTAAGTGACTGAGGCTAGATTTGAACTCAGATCTTCCTGACTTCAGGGCTGGTTCTCTATCTACTGTGCCACCTAGCTGCCTCTAGTGCATGATTTTCAAAGTTGATTGTGAACTCAATGCAGACTCTAAAGCTGAAATGAAATAAAGTGTGGATTTATCCTCTATTTCTTGTACTAATTTTGGCCTGATGATACAAAAAAATAATAAATGCAGCCAGCACCACACAATTCATACATGCAACTATCAATTACTGCAAATGGAGAATTTTTGAATTCAGTAGATAAGTTCATTTACCTAGCTAGCATACTTTCCAAGGATATATACATTAATAATAAGGCAGATGTAGTCATTGACAGAGTTTCTGAAAAAAAAAAAAAGTGTGAAAGGAAAGAGGTGTTAAACTGCCTACCAAACTGAAAATCTACTTGTATATCTGTGAAACCTGGACAGTATACTAATGCCATGCTGGAAAACTGACTCAATGCCATCTGAATTATTTGTGAAAGATTCTGAAGCTCATTTTGCAAGATAAGATATTGGTCACTGAGGTCCTTTCCTGAACTAAACTGACATACATTCCAAACTCAACTGTAGAGAGTGACTCTGAGGGGCTGTCCACAGTTTTTCAAACGCTGAATGTATGCTTGCCTAAAAGACTATTTTATGGAGAACCAAGAAAGACCCTTATAAAGTGGTCAGAAAGAAGTGATACAAGGACATTCTCAAAGCCTCTCTGAAGAACTTAGGAAATGATTGTGTGACATGGAAGGTGGTATAGGACCACTCAACATGGCCTTCATGTATCAAAGAAAGTGCTGTTCTCTCTGAGCAAAGCAGAAGTTTGGTAGCTCAAAAGAAATGTGAGTTTTACAAATTTATAGACATCTCCACTTTTAACAAATTATCATTTTCCTACTTTAGCTATGACCATTATAATTACAACTATTTACACAAAGAGATGGAAATTAATGCAACTTCAAGGCTACCACCAGTGTTCTCCAATCTTCTGAGCCATGTTTGATAATTGATTAATGATTATTTCAATAAGTTGGTATAATAATCACTAGCATTAAGTTTAGAGTTGATGTTGGCTTAAACACTTCTAGTGAATAATTCTGGATAGTAATAAAGAATAGCTATTATTAGTTAATTCCTCCTGTACCTATCTACATACTTTTAATAATAATTTTCAAACTGTATCTACCTTTAGGGATTGAGATTGACTAAACTTCCTTTTACACTAGCCCATGACAAAATCATAGATAAAAAGTCATTTTGTAGTCTAGAAATTTCATTTACAGATGAGGAAGCAGAGGCACACAGAGTTTAACCACCTTTTCCAAAGTCACACAAGATGTAACTTGCAGAGCTACTTTATTCACTTTTTCGCTTTTTTTATAGAGCAAAATACTTTTTTTTTCTTATAAAAAAAGTTCCAACATATTATTCTCTTACCTGCCACTGAGTTACAAGTTCTTTTGTTCAATTCTTTGGACTCTATTTTCTATTATTACCTGACTACAATCCTCCTTTTTCTTTCATATTGAGATGCCTTTTCTTTCATTGCTGTACTAGATGAACAATGACCAATCTATCGTAATATCTCCTGGGTCACTGACAAAAATTCTTTCTTCCCTGTGCTTCAAGTATTACCTCTTTTCAGATGACTTCTGAATCTATGTCTCCAGCTCCATCCTCTCTTTTAAGCTCTAACTTATAGTTCAAATTCACATATAACACCATCAGGATGGTTTAAATTCAACATGTCCAGTCTGAACTTATCAAAGCAGCTTTCAATGATATAATTCTACCCTGATAAATGGGAGTAAGAGAAAGAAAAATATGATTACCACTGCCTATTTTAAAGTTAAACATCTGTACAGTATTTTAAGTTGTTTATTGTGAAACTGACAACTAGAAAATGATTTTTCCTAAAATTATTTTTTCCCAGAGACAGATTTGGGCCAAGACTAAAGTCCCTTAGCTATGTATTTTTTCAATTCGCAGTCTCTAGCCAGTAGATTAAATTTGGCAAAATAATAGCTGTTACAACTCTTCTGGAATCTACTTCCACTTCCTCTGGTTCTGGGGTTAGAAACTACAAGATTGACAGACATTCCCTTTCCTCAAATGAGCTCTGTGCAGTGAATTAGTTGATTCTGGAATTCAAAAAAAAAAAAAAAAAAAAAAGAAAAAGAAAGAAATGCAAAGTCAGAGGAACTCAAAAAAGGGGAATTTTTTTTTACTTTTTATTTTATTTTATAATTATAACATTTTTTGACAGTACATATGCATGGGTAATTTTTTACAACATTATCCCTTGCACTTACTTCTATTCAGATTTTTTTTAATTTTTATTTTATTTTATAATTATAACATTTTTTGACAGTACATATGCATGGGTAATTTTTTACAACATTATCCCTTGCACTTACTTCTATTCAGATTTTTTCCCTTCCTCCCCCAACCCCCTCCCCCAGATGGCAAGCAGTCTTATATATGTTAAATATATTACAGTATATTCTAGATACAATATATGTGTGTAGAACCGAATTTTTTGTTGCCCAGGAAGAATTGGATTCAGAAGGTAAAAATAACAGTTTACATTCATTCCCCAGTGTTCCTTTTCTGGATGTAGCTGGTTCTGTCCAAAAGGGGAATTTTTCAAAAAAGTATTTTTAGAGTTAGTTCATTCACAGAATCACAGAAAATCTGAGTTCTTGTTCCATCCATATTTGGATGTAAATGGCTTTTAAAGTGTTTTTAATAAGCAATTACCCAGGTTCCACTTGAAGTTATCCAGAGATGGGAAAACCACTTCTTCACAAGACAAATCACTCCATTTTTGATAGCTCTAATTGTTAATCAGTTTTGTTTTGTTTTTATATAGAGACTAAACTTGCCTCTTTGCCAATTCCATCCCTGGAGGGTCAAACATAGTAAATCTAGTGGCACTTCCATATAATAGCCTTTAAAATATGAGAACTTTCATGCCATTCCTAAATCATTCCTTGATTCATTTATCAAAAATTATTAAATGGCTACTTGACATAAGTTCTAACAGAGATATGGAGATCAATAAGACATTTATCTATGTGCATAGAGACCAGCCATGACTGAAATAAAAATATTTATATGTTTGCAATTTTCTTTTTATACTCTGTATTTGCTCCTGTAGTACTTACTATAAAGTCACTTAAATATCAATATAAAGATGATGTATTATTTTCAGTAGGAAGATTTTATTGGGTTTTGGGAGACTAAACCTCAGTGAGATAGTTTCCTTTGAGTGTGTGCAGAAAACTAGGATTTGTCTAAGACATCTGTATAGCTTTATAATATTTTCTCTTTTTTTTGATATTGCATGCTTATATAAGCATACATGTTATGTATATGTGTGTACGTGTATTGTGCATGAGAGAAAGTGCTGAATATGAGAAATGAACGAAAAAAGTAGAGGCTATTATTGTGGTTGGCTTGTTCTAGAAATCTGGTTGGAAATGATGATGGAAGCAGAGGGGAGTGATGTAAAAAGACAGAGAGGACAAAAATTTCTAGGATTTTTGAGAATGAGAGATACTTGAGTATATTTGTAGACAGTAGAGAAAGAACCAATAGATGGGAATTTAAAATTCACACACTGGCATTTGGTGAAATCCACATTTCACTAAATAGCAATCCTATCTTTCTGACTCTTATTCTCAAAATTATGTAAGAAATGACAAAAACAAAAGCTTAGGAGAAACCTGAGGAAAACTTGTATGAAGTAATCATGTTTATCATTTGTCCTCTGGAATCATGGTTGGTTGCTCAATTAAAATTCTTAATCAACATTCTTAATAAGTATTTCAATATTATTATTCTTTACAATGCTGTTGTAACTATATAAATTGTTCTTTGTTGTACTCACATCTTTCTTCCCTAGATCATATGTCTTAGTTTTCCCTGAAAATCCCTGCTTTTGTCATTTCTTATAGTGCAAGAAAATTCTTTTATATTAATAGATCACAATTTGATCAATCATTACCCTTTTTGCTTCCAATTCCAAATATTTTTGAACATATGGAATTTTGACTCTTTCTTTGGTCTTTTTGTGGTATAGCTATAGTAGTGATAATAGTAGTATAAGCAATGGTTTATTTGCTTTCCAGGCTTTCCAAGCATAGTATCAAATAACTGTCCAGAATGGTTGGACCTTTTCATCTCTCAACCAACAGTTCATCAGTAAGCTCTTTGTGCAGCTCTTCCAACTATTGCCATTGACTTCTTTATCTTCATCTTTTTTAATGCTGTAGGTATCAGATGGAATCAGGATATTGATATTTATATATTTATTATATTATATTAATAATTCCTAATATTTTGTGGCTGTTTGTACACATACACACATATACACACAAAAATATACACATATGTATCTCATTAGAACTTTCAGGATATGGAATAATTTCTTGATCTAACTCTAGGTTTTTCAAACTACATTCAATTTTCCATAAGTTTTGGAATGGATCCTTACTATTATAGTTAAGTTCTTTTGTTTTATCAAACATTATATTACTAAGATGATTTGTTCCTCAATGTTGTATGCCTAATCTGTTGTACAAATAGACGTTTAAAAAAATTTAACCAATAGAAAACATTTTTGGCAATTACTGTTTTGCAGTATTAAAACTTAAATCTATCTTGATTTAAAACTATTTGTTTGTCACTTAAAACTATCACCTCTCTCCTTCCACACTACCTCCTCCCACCATTATTTACTTTGATAGCTTAAAATTTTGTTCCTTTAATTGAATTTCATTATTATCTTATCTTATTCACTAACACATTTCCTTGAAGGTTTGATTTATATAGCATTGAATAAGTTGATTTAGGGAGTATATTTTTATTATGTTAGCATGGCTTACTATCAAGTAATAATTGAAATCTTCCACTTATTTATGTTTTCTTCATTTGTGTAAATAGTGTCTTGTACTTATATTCATAGAGTTCTTTATCTTTTGGTATGTGAACTTCTAAATATTATTTTAAATGGAATTTCTATTATTCTATTAATATTGAGAATTTGTTGGCACTATGTAGAAAAGCTGGTTTGTGTGGTCTTGTTTTATATTTTTACCAATTACTATTTTCTTCAATTACTTTCAAATAACATTTAGAGGCCTCTATGTATACCTGTATGTCATTTTAGTTAATTTCAATGTAATAATCCTTGCATAGTAAATGATTCATGTATCTTTCTCTCTGTGTATGCATGCATATCTACATATACCTGAATGTAAGTATTTAGATGTATGTGTCCATATACATCATTACACATATTTTCATATGTATATATCAATATGTATACACATAGATTTAAAATATGACACAATGCATGGACCATTAAATTACATTAATTTTAATAAATTTCCTTTTAATTTAATTAAAAATAACAAAATGCATTTAAAACTAAATGTTCATATTATCATATTTCTTTGATGAGTCAGAAGTTGATTGTCATCTTATTGTACCTGATTGTATTTTGTTTGAATATTAATATGTAATGGATTGGGGGAACCTTATAATCATATATTAGAAAATATTGAAAGATAAATGTTTATAACATCTTGTTTACTTTTATTTTCAGCATTCTTAGAGAAAGGACAGAGTAAAAAAAAATCCCAGGGAGCTGTACTTTTTTTGTTGTCTATATTACAAGTAAGTGAGCTCATCATAAAACCTTTCTATTAGATGTCTAAGGAGATTTATAAGAGTAAGGTAAGGAGTCATATTCTTCCTGCTGCCATTGATATAGTTCTAGAAACAGCAGTAAATCAACAGAATGAAATTAATGGTGCAAAGATACTCAAATAAGAAATAAAACTATCCCTATGTAATTATGACAAGATAGTTTGCTTTAAAAGTCCTATGGAAACAAAAAAACTATACTAATTAGACAATTAATAGCTTTAGCAAACTTGCAATCTATAAAATATACCTGCAAAACCAAAAACATTTCTACATAAGCATAAAATTCATGAGATAATAATAAAAAGGTAAATTCCATTCAAAATAACTAAAAAAATGTATAAAATATTTGAGATCTATAAAAATATAAAAATGCTTGTACATGTTTCATTATAAAACACTACTTAAAGAGACATAGAATAACTTAAATAGCTAGACATGTACATATATAAATATGTATGTATATATGCGTGTGTATGTAAATAGTCATATACATATACACATCACATATAAGTGCTCATGGCTGAGTTGTACCAGTGCAAGAAAACCATACTACCAAAATTATTATTGAATTTTAATGTTATACTCAGCAAACTACCAAAGTGATTATTTATAGAACTAAACAAAATAATGACAAAAATTAATTGCAAGAAATAAAAGGTCAATGATATTATGAGAAACAAGCAGGTAGCCTAAAGTTAAAAGGGGAGATAATACTTCTAGATTTCAAAATATCATATAAAATAAGAGTTAACAAAACCATTTGGAATTATTTTTAAAAATAAAATAGTTCAGTAGGACAGATTAAACAGAGAACCAGAAATAATGGGAAATAATGGGCCACAGCGTCAAATATTGCATATATTTTCACATTTTTTTATGTATTGATGATTTTCTTATTTTTTTCCTCTTTCTATTTCTTTAATTTGTTCTTTAGGAACAAAGATGGAACAAAATTGATGATGGGAGAAATGTAGATGATATAAAAATAAAAGACATCAATTTAATTTGTAAAAAAACATTTTCTAAAATTTGTTTATGATGTAAAAAAATCCTAGCCTTTATACCTAAAAAACCATATAAATATGATAAATTAGAAATTAAATATTGAATCATAATAGAATTGCAATATGAAGAACTTTTTAGTATTCAATGTATTTTCCATCCATGGAAATATGTGTAAGTAGTTATGTGAACAAAATCACGTATATGTATTAGCATATTGCATACATGTATATATATATATATGCATATTTGCATGTTTGTATTTAATACATACATAAATATATACATATACCCACTCATCTAAGCACATATATTCACATAATAACATAAAAATGAGACTAAAAATATTAAGAATTTTCATAAAAGCTTTTATACTGGCCCAGGTGAAAAATAGTATGGAGGGTATTAAGATCTAGAAATTAGCATTTTCTGTATTTATATGCATGCATTATGGTTTTATATTATATGTATACACACACTCTCACACACTCACTCACACATATACACACACAGACACACACACACACACACACACACACTCTATTGCTGTCTTTACCATTAGAATGTAACGACCTTCTGAGTAGGGATTCTTTCAGATTTTGCATAAACTTATAGTACCTAGACAAGTGTTTGGCACACAGTAGGTACTTAATGAATCCTTACTGAATTATTGATTGATTAGCTAATTATATATTAATGAGTTCCCTGAAGAGTAGGAATTTGGGGTACTAGAGGCTAGATTCACATTTTTCAGTGTTATTGTTTACAGAATTCCCTCCTTTAATAAAGTTGAGCTAGGTGACCACTAAATTCTACTCTCTTTTGGCCTACTGGGGTCATGGATAAAATGTCTACCTCAGGAAAACAAAAAAACAAAACAAAACAAAAAGTTCTTAGGCAAAAAAATAGTGCATGAGAAAAACCATCATTTTACCATTATATATTGATTTTACAGCTGCTGAATTTTTTTTTTTTATTTTACTCCCACATGATCTTTCCTTCATTTCTGGTATTGAACCATTGCAATGACATAATTCTAAAGGTCTGGCCTAATTTTTTTTTAAATTTTTTTATTCAAAAACTATTGATCTCAATCAATAGTATTAATTTCATCTTTGGACCAATACTTTTACCTAGCTATAAACTCAGCTAAGGATTCAACTGTTGCTTCTCTCCCTCATGATTATGGTTCTTTATTTTGGGTCATGAATAAGCCATAATCACTAACTTACATTGTTTTTGGAGAAGAAGTTTGACTATGAAACTCTAAACTTTTTCTAATTAAACAAAACCTTATATTCCCTAAATATTCTATTCAAATAGGCCAAAAAAATAAAAAAATAAAAAAAAAAGGCCTGCTGGAACAGTGATACTAAAATTAAAGGCTCCATCCAATGAGTCATTACATTTTACTCAGAAATGATCACTTTTCAAGAAATGGAACAAATCCAAGAGTCAATACCCCTATTCCGTGGAGAATGAGAAAAGGAACAATAAATTGCAATCATGGAAGTTCAAAGTCTACTTTTCCCTATATCTATCCAATGCTTGACAGCTTAATTTCATGAATCAATTAAATTTGGAAGGAAAAAATCATGACATTTAGCTTAGAAAATGATCATCTATCTTCATTACTTAGGAAGTTCTAGCCTGTAGGGGTAGTAATTTGGAACTTTGCCTTGAAAGTATTCTGAGCCAT
Organism: Sminthopsis crassicaudata; assembly: GCF_048593235.1. Lineage (NCBI taxonomy): Eukaryota > Metazoa > Chordata > Mammalia > Dasyuromorphia > Dasyuridae > Sminthopsis > Sminthopsis crassicaudata. The sequence continues at coordinate 157,522,796 of NC_133619.1, forward strand.
CTCATGAAGTTATGTCATGCCAATTTAATTTCATCTTTTCTGAATTGTTCTTTAACATTTTTATGTATAGTTTGTTTTGCATAAAATATGGTGGGTTTTTTACTAACTAGTTTGGTTATTTTTTATAAACTTAACAAAAGACTAAATGAATCATTTTGTAGCATAAAAGGTTTGTTGTCCCTGTTAATTCGCAAAATAATTAGAAGCATTCAAAGAAAGTACAAAATATTTGTCCTCTAAATTCCTACAAAATGCATGAGGACAAATTTATACAGAAAATAAAAGAATCTTTACTAACAAGGTCATTACATTCTAAAGAGAAAAACAGCAATAAAGTATATGTATATACTATTCATATGTATGAATGCTGAACTAAAGTTCAGCGTTTTTCAGGGATCCAATAATTCTAGTAAAGGAATAAGAAATAGACATAGTTAATAATAAATAGTCAATAATAAAGAAATGGGATAAGACTCTTTTTTGGGGTGATTTTTATCATTTAAAGATGCTATTTATTCACCTGAGAAAGTGAGGTTTGATATCAGAAATTATAAATTGGTATGCTCATCATTTTTCCTTTAACTAGAAAAATTATCAATGTTAGGAAATCTTAATTAGTCCAAAATTGGCTTTATGTTTGGAAAAAAAGAGTTTGATGAAGTAGGAAAAGAGGATAATTTGAAGCAATATGTTTTCCTACCTTTGTCTAAATAGGCAGCAAAGTCATCATTAGAGGCAGAACAATACAACTAAGAAGGTAAAAACCCAACCAGCTTAATATATTTTATTATAATATTAAAACTAAATGAATAATACTTGATTTTAAAAATAATTACAGATATTTGTGAAATAAATATAGAAGATTTTAGTGTAATTATTAATTATAGCCTGTTTTAAGTACAAGGAACAATAGTAGTAAAACAGCATAGGATTTGGATTCAAATACTATCTCCACTTTGGAAAAATCACTTTAGTTTCTTTATCTGTAGAATTAGAATGAGAATTCTTCAGTTGCAACACAGAGCTATTTTGTAAATTGAATGAAATAACATTAGTAAAATTAATTGTAAACTCTAAAGCACTATTTAAATAATAACTTTTGTTATAAGTTTTACCTTTTCATTTCCACTCCTCTCCCCTCCAAAAAAAGATTAAAATTCTAAAATTATTGGTTTGGATCAAGAGAACAATTTAGACTTATATTGCGCAAACTGCATCTTGCACCTCTGTGAACTGCTGGTGTTATAGAACCTTTGGATGACAAAATAATGATGATAAAGGCATTATTAAGATTGGTGAAGTTTTAACAGAAGTCACATAAAATGAAATAAAGCTCAAATGAGATACGATTCTTCTTTAAAACCATTTCAAGAATGCTTAGGATAAAACAATATTTCTTTGATAAGGTGAAAATCCAATTGACACAAAAATACTCTATAGTTTCTGGTTTAATCAGAAAGTTATTAGGACATATATAACTTTTTCAGATACTAAAGTAAGAGGAAAGTAGAAGGTAATTCAGTGGCAGTTAAAATTAATTTATTACTTAGGATGCCAATTAGCAGGCACCCCTTGCCTGCCAGTGATTCAGTCTTTAATGAAATCATTACTGTTTCCCTAGAGCAAAGCTCCTCCTCTTCCCAGAGTGCAGCATCAGACACATGAGATAGTTTTTGGATTGCAGCCATGGACTACCTGGTTCAGTGGCAGTCTGGTCTTTGAGCTGTATTCGGTATAGGCCATGGCAGGGGCATGCAGAGACATCTGGCTAAGCATCAGATATGATGTACATCTGGAGCAATTGTAGTCTCATAATTCATGCTAAGACATAGCCTTTGACTACATTTAGATATGATAGGGTTCACAGAATGGAAGCTGGAACCATTTTATTTTCTCCTGAGACTGACAGCTGTGTAACAATCAAATTCACAGCAGCAAACATTTTGTTCTTTAATGTGATAACATGTAAGGTATCTCACTAGCCCCTGTAGATACTTAGATCGAAATGAAATTATTAAGAACTATACCAACAACAATGATCACAACAAATAAGAAAAGCAGTGCTTAGTTTTCTCCTCATCTGAGGAGAACTCTGAAGCTCATTTTAGTTTTAAATATATGATGCTATCCTCCTAGTAATAATTCCCAATTATATTGTTATTTAAGTTTATCAGTGTACTTTGCTTACAATAACCTTGTAATTATATCAATAGTAAAAATATTTTACTCAATTCAAAATTTGGAAAATGGAGCATCTGAAATACATGATTTATCATAGACATGAAAAATTGAGATAAGTGCTGAGAAAAGATCTTTATAAAATGCTAGGAGAAATCTGAAGGGAGAGGTATATTTTAGCTAAAGGAGTTAGTTAGGGTAAGCATTTGTGGAGCATATGACAGCACAAGCTGAGGTGAGTCTAGAAAAAAGCAAGGACCAAGAACAAATGATATAGATGAGAAGACAATGTGCCTCAGTAAAGGGGGGATGTAACCAAAACAAGGTTATGGACATAGTAGGGACTAAAGAATAAAAGAAAACACAATAGGGGACAGAGAATAGCTTTTTTTTTTTTTTTTTTTTTTTTTTTGGCAGGGAAATGTGAAGGAGATTATGGAACCAATCTGAGAAATTAATCTGGAATCAGATTGTGGGAGGCTTTGAATACCAATAAGTGAGTTGATACTTAAATTGTAAGGCAATGGGGAGTTAGGTAATTAACTGAAATCCCTCTTCCAAATTTTTAAGTTCAAAGGAATTGAATGTAAATAGAAAGTGACTTCAAAATGAAGTATTTAGGAACCTGTGGGCAAGATTTATTAAAGGAAGAGGAATCAAAGAAAAAGAGATTTCAGCAAGCTGTGGGACTTCAGAGAACCTCAGAAATTGAGAGAGAGGAAGGGAGCTCAAATGCCTATCCTGGACTACCTGTATGCAAGAAGGAGCTACTTCTAGAACACATCAAAGGAGCTATGGTCCAGATTTTGCTTGAAAACCTCCAAGGAGGGGAAACCCATTACCTCTTGAGGAAGCCCATTCACTTTTAAGCTAGTTATGAATATTGATGAAATGATATTGACTTCAAGCCTGCATTTAGTTTTTTTTTATATATCTTCTGTGTCTTGTTTCTTGTTCTGACAAAATATAACTAGTCTATTCCATTCTTTATGTGATGCATTTTTAACCCTAACTTTTCACATGTAGTTACTAGAAGAAAGAATGAGATAAAAAGGATATCTGAGAAAAGTTTGAAATATCTGAGAAAAAAGGCTAAACTGCCTTAAATGAAACAAAAAACAAGAAGTCTGCACGTAGGGACATTATTATTATTATTATTATTATTATACCTTGCCTTGCATCACTATCTATCCTTTTGGTGACAATATTTTCAATTTAAAGTATTCATTGAAGAATCTCTGATCTCATTTATTGGGACATTCTCAAAGATAATTTCCTATAGACTGTATTCGATTCATGCTACTTCTTCATGTGTAATTTTTATCCATTCCTCTTCCACATCTTTCAGAAAGTTTTTACTCAACATCCTCAAGATATTCCTTTATATATTTTAACTGTTAGTGGGAATAAATGTAGCTTTCAGGTTAGGTACTTGTTATTTCCCATTGTGGATATTCAAGGGGTATAGGTAATGAATGTCATGGGATTCTTGTCATACCTTTCTTGGTTATGTGTTTTTTCACTACTTCTTCCATGCAAAGCATAATTTTTAACCTATTTCAGCCTATATAATTTCCCACTTGTTTCTCTGTCACTCTTTGGGTCATGAATAACTTTAGTTCTTCAGAAATTGTGGTGTTTTGTGATTAATAATTCTTTAGCATCCAAAAAAGAATACTAATATAAAAAGTTGTTTGGTTGGTTATTATTATTTTTGCAAACCAGAGGGTAGGCTAAGGCAATTAAAAGCCCTGAAAAATTTCCTAAATGCAACCTGTCCTGTTGTCATCCTCTTTTTTTTTTCTCCCTCAATTCTACACCCAGCTCTATTTCAAAGCTTGGAAAAATTTAGGGACACACACACATACACATATATAAATCCTTATATATGCATATCTATCTATCATCTATCTACCTATTTATATATCTATCTGTCTATTGTCTAATTCAATAAAACATTCATCCAACTACATTTTATATATTCTGGGAAATAGACACTTAAAATACATTTAGTTTTATTCATATAAATTCTTCCCAGATCAAGCTCTTTTGGTTGCCAGTGAATCTTACTAAAGTTTTATGGCATCCTAAGGCTTGATGCAATGAAAACAATATCACTTGCAAATAACAGAATCTTGAGGATTTTACCATCTATTGAGGGGTCTTCTTCACCTAAATTTTGTATAATTCCTCAACTGTAATTTTGGTGAATAGCTTTGATGACTTTTTAGTAAAGATGCAATTACTGTTTTTTTTTTTTTTAATGGAAAAATGTTCCTTTTCTTTAGAATTATTTCTTCCAAACATTTCTTTTCTTCTTCATTAAGAACATATGTCTTTTTACTCAAGTTGAATATCAAGCAACATTCTAAAATATTCAGCAACATAAAAAAAACTGTGATTCTGCCTCTTCATAAACATCTGGAATTTCAGATACAAAGAACCAATTTAAAATCTAAAATAGTTTTATAAATTATCTCATCCAGAATCTTACCAAATATAATTTGTATGAGAAATGGTTATTCAGTTCTTTGCATATACATCTTTGCATATACAATGTAAAGCTCACTTTACAAGGTAGTCCATTCCATTGCAGAACAACTCTAATTGTTATAAAATTTATACTTATATTTAAGTAAAATAAGAGAATCAGAAACTCATATATGGGAGAGATGTTGAGCAGAATCTAAGTCAGTATAATTGAATATGTAAAAAGTAATTCCATTTATAATATGCTCAACATGTCTTAATTCAGACTTCTACTGAGGTAGGACCCGCTCTCTTATAAAGCAGCCCATTCAACTACAAGTACACTTAGAATTTTTTTTCCTTATCATGGGTCTACATTTCCCTGTTTGAAACTTCTCCACATTCTTCCTAGTTCTGTTCTTTAGGGCCAGAAATAAAAAATGTTCAGTCCCTCTTCTATAGTATTTAATAAGCTTTCAAATACTTAAAGACTGCTATCAGGCTTAATCTGTCTTAGTCTATCTCTATTCATTTGGGCCATTCATCATATGGTAAAAATTCGGAACTTCACTTTCATAGGCTCATTTGTGCATTCTCCAGTTTAAAAATGACTTTCCTAAAATTAGGGATTTAGAATTTACTAAAATGTTATCTAAACATGGCAGAAAACAGATTTTCACCTTCTTAATCCTGTGTTTTATAACTTTTTTTTTTTTTATAAAACTTTAGATCTAATTCATTTTCTTGGTAACTATATTTCAGTATTAACTCATATCAAATTTGTATTCAACAAAACCTTTCCATGTAACTTTTTGCCTAGCCATATATATCCAGTTTACTTTTGAGAAGTTGATGTTTTCTTGTTCCTGAGAGTAAGTCTTCACATTTATCTGTATTTCATTTTCTTATCTCAGGATTATTACCACCTCAATTCCACTGAGAAAAGAAAAGAAGAAAAAAAAAGAGAGAGAGAGAGACAAACAATAAAGAAGCAAAGCAAAAGAAAAACAAAGAAAACAACAGCAACAATATATTGTCAATGTAGGGTTGGATTTAGAATCAAAAAGTCCTTAGTTCAACATTTGATTCTGCCATATTATTTGTGTGCCTATTGCCAAATCATTTAAAGTGTTTTTTTTCCAATATCCTTTTATTTATTTAATATTTCCCCCAGTTACATTCAAAATATTTTTTCATTTGCTTATTAAAATTTTTGTGGTGTAGGTTCTCTCTCTTATCCCCACCCACAATTAAGAAACCACATATGAAGTTGTGTAAAACATTTCCATAAAAGTCAAGTTATGAAAGAACACATAGCTCTCTCACCCTAATGAAAATAAAAACTCTCAAGAAAAATTAAGTTAAAAATAAAGAGATGGAGAGAGAAACAGAGAATGCTTTGATTTATATTCAGACTCAATATGTTGCTTCTCTGAGTAAGGATAAGATTTTTCATCATAAATCCTTCAGAGTAGTTGTGGATGATTATATTACTGAGAATAACAAAAGTCATTTAGATATGGTTATCCCAGAGTATTGCTATTATTTTGTAAATAGTATATTTCACTTTGTTCATGGAGGACTTTGCAGGCTTTTTTTTTCCCCTGACAGTCTCTTGCTAATCATTTTCCAGAGAATGACAATATTCCATCAGATAAACTTGCTTTGATTTTTTAAAATTACTATTACTAATTGTATTTACACCCATTTATTCTCTCTCTCCTGGTATCCTGTCCCTCTTCAAAAGTGTTTTGCTACTGATCTTCCTCAATATGCCCTCCCTCTCTTTTATCACTCACCACTCCTTTCCAAACTTCATACCCCTCCTATTTTCCTTCAGGAAAATAGTTGAGCCAATGCTGATGAGATTAAGGTTTACTCACTTCCCCTTTCCTTCCCCTCTTTTTCTCCATTGTAAAAGCTTTTACTTTTTTATGGCAGGTAATTTGCATTATTCCAGTTCTTCCTTTCTCTTTCTCCAAGTACATTCCTCTCTCATCCCTTAATTTCATCATTTAAAAAAAAATTAAAAAAAAATATATATGTACACTACTATTTCATATTCAACTTATACCTTTACTCTTTGTCTATATTACTTCTTCTAAATGCCATAATAATGAGAAAGTTCTAATGAGTTATAAATATTATCCTCCCATGTAGGGATATAAACAGATAAACCTTATTAAGTCCTTATGATATTATTTTTTTGATTACCTCCTTATGCTTCTCTAGAGTCCTGTATTTGAAAATCAAATTTTCCATTCAGTTCTGTTTTTTTCATCATGAATGTCCACCTTTTCCTCTGAAGAATTGTACTCAGTTTTGCTGAGTAAGTCATTCTTGGTCCAAGCCTCCAGTCCTTTAATGTAGAAACTGCTAAATCTTGTGTTATCTTGACTGTGGCTCCATTATACTTCAACTGTTTCTTTCTGGATGCTTGAAATATTTTATCCTTTGTCTAGGAGTTTCAGAATTTGGTTATGATATATTTGAGAGGTTTTATTTGGGGATCTATTGAGGAAGTGATTGGTAAATTCTTTCAATTTTTTTATTTCTGGTTCTAGAATATCATGAAAGTTTTCCCTGATAACTTCTTGAAAGATGGTGTCCAGGCTCTTTTTTTGATAAAGACTTTAAAGTAATCCGATAATTTTAAAATTATCTCTCTTGGATCTATTTTTCAGATCACTTGTTTTTCCAGTGAGATATTTCTCACTTTTTCCCATTTTTAAATTTTTTTTTCGCTTTATTGTACCTTGATTTCCCATAAAGTTATTAGCTTCCATTTGTTCAATTCTATTTTTTAAGGAATTATTTTCCTTAGTGAGTTTTTGTCCCTCATTTCCCAATTGACCAATCTTGCTTTTTAATGCATTCTTCTCCTCATTAGCTTTTTGTATTTCCTTTTGCACCCTTCTCAATTTTTCCCCTAATTTTTCCTCTATGTCTCTTAATTTTCAAAGTTCCTTTTGAGTTATTCCATGGTGTAAGTCAAGTCTTATTTATTTGGAGGTTTTGGATGTAGGAGCTTTGACTTTGTTATCATCTTGTAAATATTTGTTTTGATCTTCCTTGTCACCATTATAAGTTTCAATAGTCAGAAACTTTTTTTTTTTTTTTTTTAGTTTTCCTAGTCTATTACTCTGCCTTTAGCTCTTTATTAACAAAGTAGAGCTCTGTTTCCAGGGTAGAGGGTGCATTGTCCCAAGCTTCAGAGGTTTTGTGCCATTGTTTTCAGAAATCCTTCTAGGAATCTGACCACAAGCAGTCTTTTCTGCCCTGGAGACTTTAGGTGTGTCCCCACAACACTTATAGCTAAGATCTAGTGTGCTGATTGGGGTTACATTTGGATTTCACAGCAGACTTCCACACTGATGTCCAGATCTGTGCTGGAACTGGGGCCCAGGCTAGGCTTACATTGGGATTGAGCACTGGTTTCCCACTCTGGTTCCACAGACCTTTGCTGCTGATCTTCTAGCTTTAATGTGCTGTCTCAGAGCTGAGAGATCTGGAAGCCACCAGTCCTGTTGCTGATTCAGAGATTGTGCCTGGGCCTGGAATGGGGCTTGGTCTGGGACTGCATGCTGGGTTCCCACATTTTCTGTTGAGCTCCTAAATTGCCTTCAGCCAGAAAATGGTCTAATCTATCTTTTTGGGTGTTCTAATACTCTAAAATTTGTTTGGAATCATTATTTAAAGGAATTTGGAGCCATTTGGGGAGAAGATTGGGCAAGTTCCTGCCTTTATTCCACCATCTTAGCTCCACCTTCCATTTATCATTTTGGTAACCTATTCAACTTTTTAAGAATCTAACTTATAGAAGGAGGACTATTGAGAAACAGTAGACATTTCAATGATCATTTAACATGTACAAAGTCCTTTGCATAAATATTTTATTTTATACTTCATGAATGGAATTCATTTATATGCAGATTAATGAGATTATTTCATTTTTAGAAAAGAAAACAGATAGGGACTAGAGCTGAGATGTCATTGCTATGGAGCAATCACAAAAGAGAAAACTTCCTTCATCCATGAAGTTCAATATTTTCTTATTGAGAGGTTAAATGATTTGCCTAGGGTCAGAGAGCCTATATGTATCAGAGGGGAAGCTGGAATTCAAGTTTTTCCTGCCTTCAAGACCAATCTTTATTCCCTATTTTAGTGGAATCATCTTGAATAGAAATGGGGCTGCATGTTGACTTCAGGTCACAGATTGACTTGGAGAAACACACTTAATATTTTCTATGTTTTTTGTGGTTTTTGTATTTATTTTGTTAGTTGTTTTTCAATTACATTTTAATTTGTCTTGGGCCACACTTGGCAATGTTGTGGGCTGCATCTGACCTACGGGCCACATGTTTGATACTTCTGCTCTATATCATGTTGTCTCTCATTTTAAGTAAACAAAAATTAAATTACACGCACACACACACACACACACACACACACACATATATATATGTGTATATATATATATATAATATGTATGTATGTTTATGTATATATGTATACATATACACACATATATATAATATGTATGTATGTTTATGTATATATGTATACATACACACACACACACACACACACATATATATATATATGTATATTAGAATAATGACTTAGTGGTTCCAGTTAAAATCAGAAATCCTTCATTCTTGGCTCCTTCCTTTTTTCTGTGATATTGTTGCATATCTCAGTATATTCATTTCTCTAATTTGTAAAACAGCTATTCTAGTCCTTGCCACCTACCTACCTTGCAAGGATGCTGTGAGGATTAATGAGATCATTCCTATAAAGCATTTGAGTTCCTAGGAGATAGGTGATATAAAAATATGAGGCATTATTATTCTGTCATTCATATATTAGCTTCTTTACTTTTGAAAGACCTCAAGGTAAAATAAAAAAGAAACAACCCGAACCCATAGTGAGAAATTTCTAATGAGATCTGTTTATTCAATATTTTTTTCATATTTAATTCTTGCAGTTTCAAGGGTTTGATATATTAAGAAGTTCGTTTCAAATAATTTTAGAAGTCTTAACATAGAGACCTCCTGGCATTCTAATTGAACGTTTTTTTTTAACCTATCCAATAGGGATGTTTCAGGTTAGGATATAAGCGAACTCAAATGTTCATTTAATCTATTTAAATATAAGATCTCGGGTTTTTTTTTTTTTTTTTTTTTTTTTTTTTTTGTTATATTAATAAATTGCCAAATTAGGGAGGTTGTAGTATAATTGTGCAATGCTGTTATCACAGAGGATTATTTAAAGGTACATACCTCAATTAAAATGGCATGTGTGCTGCCTCTTAGTAGTATCATTTGTATCCTGAAAACCTCAGCTCCAAAGCCACCTTCTCTGAAAAGCCTTTTATGATATATTTTTATCCTCTATAACTGTTTAGTGTTTATATACTCATATGTGTACATGTTGTCTTTCCCCTATTCTGCTCCTCATAGTATGTTGTAAGTTCTTTGACAGAAGGGATAGTTTAATGTTTGTCTTTTTATCCATCCATGTATCTAGAACACTAACAGAACATAAATAATTAAAAATTATCATTAATTAATTTATTTTAAATTATTTATTTTTATAATTGATTTTTTTAAGAAGAGGAAATTCTTCACTAAGATATTTTCTTCATATATGGCCTCACATAGTAGCTATGAACATTTAAGAAAACAAAGAATAAACAGTTTAAGTCAAAGTCACTTTGTTTTCAATTTTTCTTCTCAGTTGGAACTTACTTTCTATAGACTACAGTTTAGCATACTTCTTTCTCAAGTCCTGTTTTCTTTCTTGTTGGCCTTTCGTTGGAATTCAGTGTATTACAGGTATCAAAATAAGTCTCAGCAGATTAAAAATAAATAAAGATCTTAAAAGAAATAATTTCCAGCATTTCTGAGTAAAATATTTCTAAAAGAGTATTTTTTTCTGGAAAGCAAACATCAAATGATGGTAACTGTAGGCTCATTTAAGTTTCCAACTGCTGTAATGAAAACTGTAAAAATCAAAATGAAGAAATCAGATATTCAGATTTTCTGACTGTAGTAATTTCTCACCTTTCACTTACTCAAAAAGCTTCCTGTAATTTTAAGTTTTTGCCAAGTACATGTCTTTCAACTACCAACTTTCACACCTACAATATAATCCAGATGGAGAATTTATGCTTCTTGAATCCTGAAGGAGATCTAGGCTATGTTATACAGTGAAGATATTGAGGGCTGCACTTAGCCTGATATGAAGCTTTAAAAAGTATAACGAAATCCTTTTACTCTACATATTTAGTTCTTGTATCAAAATTGGCAGAGAGTATGGTGTTTTCATTTGCTTTTCAGAGGAATTTTCCATACTCCATTTTTCTCAATATTTAAATCCTATTCCTCTAACCCCCCTATACCCCCAAGATGTGTCCTTTGATCATGGAGAATTCTCATAGGTCAGAATTACAAGAATGAAAGAATGTGAAAGTTGAACAGACTCAGTAGCATAAACATAAGTTGACTTTCTCCAGAGAGATATGATTTTTCCTACTTCCAAGAATATGATTTTAGTCACTTGCATCTTAAATATCTCTTTAAGATATTTTCTTTTCTGTTGTTTTGATAGTCTTATATTTATGCACTTGTAGAATGTTTTAATATAGTAAAAAATAAAAAAATCCATGAAGTGACATCATTATCATCAACTGTAGCAGCAGCAACATAAGCATCATTTCTATAGTACTTTACAATTTGCAAAGTATTTAATTTGCATAAATTCATTTGATTCTCACAGTAACTTTGTGAGTCAACTGTTATTATTTTTCCTATGATGAAAGTAAAGCAAAAGAGGTTATATGTCTTGTTCAGTACAGCATGAGAGAGTATCTGAGGAATGATTTGAATTCAGATCTTTCTCATTCCTAATATTGTATTATTTACTGTTCCTACTTACTGCTTAATTGTGATCATCGAGGTTACTACATTACTGCTATTAATACTAACAAAGTTAGTTTTAACTAAATTGTTATTATATTATGTTATGGAAATGCTTGTTTCAAAAAATTCAGAAATTCAGAAATAAAATAATTAAAATTATCATCTTTCCTTTAAGAGGAAAAAATGCTTTCAAATACTTTTTTTCTTAACTTGAGGATTGAGATTGTTAAGTCTTTCCACATTGATTTCCACATTGATTAAAAAAAATTGAAAAAATGCTGTTTACTTTAGATTGTCATGAAAATTATGATTGAGGAGATTGGGGCAATTAATGAAAGGATTTATGACCATACCATAATGAAAATTTGAGACTTCACATCAGGGAAAATATAAGACCACTAAATATTATGGAGCAAGAGACAGCTACCATCAAAATAATACTGGAAGAAATTCACTTCTTCATCTTTTTGGAATGTGAATTGAAGTAGGGGGAAATAAAAGGCAAGAGGACCAGTTGGGAGATTGTTGCTATACTTGTGTACTTGTTTTGTTTGCTTTATGTGTGTATTAAAAAAAAATTCTTCTCTCAACTTTTAAAATAACTGAAATTCCCACAATTTTTCCTTTTTTAAAAATTCTGATATTCTCTTCTACAATGTTGTAGTTTTCAGTCTTCCCTGATAGAAATGGCTTACACAGGTAAATAAAAAACAAACAAACAAACAAACAAAAAAACACAACAATATTTCTTTTGCCACCTGGATACTACCTGTAGAATTAGCCAACACTATGTATTGATAACCCATAGTCTGCAAAACATTTAAGAAGTCCCATGATGGAAAATAAAACATGTAATATATTAGTCCTCACTATAAAGACAAAGTTAGTCTGAAAAAGTGCACGTTTTAAGCACTTTTTTGAAGTAGAATGGAATCTGAAAGGTGCATTGTGAGAATGGGCTGACCAGTAACATTTTTCCTAAAGTCCTGCCATAGTATCTGAAATTCTCATGATCAGTGGTATGTCTTAAATTTCTCTGGAGACATTTGCCTTTTAAATGTCACTGAATTAAGGCTCTTCCTTAATGTCGATGAAAAAAGCATTTGATCTAAAGTGAGAGGATCGGCATTAAAGTCCCAGATCTGTCATTTATTATCTACATCATGTTGGGCAATCATTTAGTTTTAGTTTTATCATCTATAAAATGAGAGGGTTATACAAGATAGCCTCAGAGGACCCTGTTAGCTCTAAATCTACAATTCTTTTAACTGCATTAAAAATACTGCAGAATAGATTAATTTAAGTAGATTATGTTTCAAAATCTACTATTAATATCCTGAGAAGTTTACAGTGGACCCTGAGAAAATAGAACATAAAGCAGACATTTTCTGAGGGATGAGGAATGATGTACAAAAGAGGAGGTAACAAATGAACAAAGCAAAACCAACTCCCTAAAATACAGTTGTTGTTCATACTTTGTTCTAGAAGAGGATCAATGAAATACACAGGGTGATGTCTATAAATGAATTGGATTTATATGAGACAGCTGTTCAGTCATAAGCCTTACACTGTCCTCAAGAATAATAGTGCAGGTGGCAAGTGGCAAGACATAGAACAAGAAATTGGTGATGACTCTGGATCCCGTGGGAAACCTTGACCTTTTTAAGCTAAGTAAGAATTGAGGCAAAAGGTGACCTAATTTGACTTCACAAAATAATCAGTCTGGGAGGGGAAGGCCTTCAGGATTTCTGGTCAGAATAGAAATAATTTCTATTTACAATCTGAGCTGTCAAAATCCAAATACATGAGATTTGAGATTACTGACCAATCAGTGAGAACCAGAGTAATTTAGGCTTAAAGACATAGTCAAAAATCAAATAGATGCATTTGGAGCAGAGTGAGTTTTATTGAAGACTGTTTTTTAGAGTTATATTTCCAGAAATTATGAATGAAAATTACTTGAGACAAAGGAGTTAATTGTGCCTCTTTTCAGGAAAAATCAAGCCAAACCAAACCAAACCAAAACCAAGATAGACCAAATAAAAGAGAACAAAAAACAAAAACAAAAACAAAAAAAACTCTAGCCCTTGCAAAGTATGTGATCAAAATTTAAATTTGTATTTCTTTGATGAGAACATCCAAATATAAGAATATGCTTCCCTACATGGAGAGAGGGAGAAGAGGAAAAGGAAGAAAAGGAGACAAAAATTCCATCATTACCCAAAATACAGTAGGAGTGCGATAGTAGAGCCCGAGAATAACAAAGATAGTATAAGATCAGTTGCATCAGGGGAAATAGTTGCTGGATTTGAAATTAAGAAGTGTTTGATTCAAATTCTGACCCAAATATTAGTAGTGGAAAACTAGTCATTTAAACTCTGATCCAAAGTTTCCACATATATAAAATAGAAATAATGATAGCTTTTACCTTATTATGTTATGAGAATAAAATAACATATATAAAGTATTTTATAGGATCTAAAGAACAGCGCAAATGTCAATTATTATTATTAAAATAAAAGGGAATATGCAATGAATTATAAGAAGATTCAAAACAAAAACAAAACAACTTGGTGAGTTTTTTTAGAGCCAACAGCACCTCAAGGATTTTTCAATCCAATTCAGAACTTAAAATATGTTCAAGTTGGTAAATATTTAGTAAATAATGGGATCATTTATTTCTGCTTTGTCCCAAGAAATGTAAGTGGACTCTTGCCTTTTTATCGCATTTATTATTTTGTTTACTTATTACAATTTGTATACTATCAGATGAATCAAGCTAGAAGTTGTTAATAAAAAGCAGAATTAATTTTTTTCAATTTCTTTAACTTTAATAACAGAAAATGAGTTCCCATGCTAGGAGATAGAAAATGGTAAGTGACTATCTCCATAGGTTGAATGCCATGAGTGAATGATCTCTTCTCACTAAATATTTTGCTTGAAAGAATATTGGGATGCCTCTGCTGTAACAAAATTGAAATATACACACTGAATATCACATGTCTGGTAAGTAAAATCATTTAAAGTTCTTTTATCTGTCCAAGCAGTGTTATCCACTTTGAATTCCAATAGCATTTATTTCATGTGTCACAGATTTGATTACTTAATACTTCTCTGACCTTATCTAACCATTTAGACTGCCTTTATATTCCCTGATGGTACATGGGTATTTTAAAAGTATCAAGTCCTGTGCTAATATTCATTCAATCAATGACTGAATGCATTTCCTTGACTAAATAAAATAATTCAAGTTTATCCAAAAAAGATGCTGATTCTTTTGTAAAGATTCTAAGATATAGCTTATCCATTTGGGTACATTCATAGACTTTGTCATTCATGAGAAATTATCCGGATGTTGAGAGATTTGTATTCGTCAAGATTAGCATCTTAGTCCTGTAATCTTTTAGAGGGTATGTCTATCATTTCTGAAAAGATGAAAAAGCTTAAATCTTACTGCAGAGACACTTTTTTTTTCCATTTTTGACATGAATATGAAGGATATGTGACATTTATTATCTATTGGAGAAAAGGAAGGTCTGAGAAGTGCCAGATGAAGTTTAGTGATAAACCTATCTTTCCACTAGACTTTGAGACTGCTGCCTTTTTTTTTTCAAGCTATTTTTGTCACCAACGCTGTATGACAAGCAAAAGTATTTCTAACACCATTAAAATGTTCCTCTCACACTTCAAGTGCAAATGTTTATTTGCTCTTGGTGTTTTTTTCTGAACAGAACAATTGTCTGAAAATAATGTCTGCCATCTCTTTTCAGAGAAAGGTTAACAAGGAAGATGTAAGACACCAAAAAAAAAAAAAAAAAAAGAAAAGAAAAGAAAAGAAAAAAGAAAAGAAAAAAAAAAGGTCTACTTGGTGAGGGATAAGAAAAGGTTGAAAGTAGTTGAACTTCTTATGAGGAGTGTGTGGCAGTGACAAGCTCTTTTTAAGTTACCTTGCCCTTGGAGATTTATGCAACCAGTTGCACTGAATGTTCCTGTTGGGGCCGGATGCTTTCTCTTAGAACACATAAGATCAGGAGCTGTGAAATAATCTTCTAGGGCACCATACTCTCCATTTTTTCAGCAACTTATCATTTTCATCCTTTGGTGGTGATTGTTATTTTTGGCCAAGGTCATATAATGTTTGGTCTGCTTTAATGCATCTGAAAAAAGTTTGTACATGCAGGCTGTTTTTTTATGACCTGCTTCATTTCTGTAAGAGGCATTTTACACTGAAATGATGTAAGTCTCATTTTATTTTCTCAATGAAACAATATTAGAATAAATAGAAGGTTAACCATCTGACCAAGGACCTGAATGTCCAATATTTTATAAAAATAACCACAATTATGTTAAATCAACTATGAGTGATATGCCTGTATATCACAAAGTTTTCTAAAGTATATGCAAACTGATTAAGTGAAGTAGCAAATTAAACTATAACATAAAATTATATTTCAGCTAACAGTTTCATAGTATATTATATAAAGTCTCTTATCTCTCCATAATCCCTACCTTATTTTTATTGTGACAATTTATAAGGTGAGGGGACACTTTCATTGAGCTTTTATTATTCCAAGGAATTTCTTTGGGGAGATTTTAACAGCTATCTTCAAGGTTAAATACCTCATTCAGTACTTTTATATACTTTTTTTGTGGCTTAAAGTGCACAGCCTAGAGTCAGGAAGACTGTGAGTTCAAATATGACCTCAGGCAATTACTAATTGTGTGACCCTGGGCATGTCACTTAATCCTGTTTGATCCAATTCCCTCATCTGCCAAATGAAATGGAGAAGGAAATGACAAACCATTACAGTATCTTTTGCTAAGAAAAATGAGTTCAGAAGAGATGAACATAACTGACAAACAGCTGAACAACAAAAAACAGAAAAGGATTTTGAGAAGCCAGACCAAAGATATGTCTTTTACTGTCTTCCTTTTCTCTTTGTAAATTTCTTTCCAGCAAATATAGGCTGTGGAAATCAAGTTATTAAGTAATTCTCAACCTTTAAAAAACTATGATTTTCTGTTTTTTTGAGCAGTCATTTCATCAACAGTAGAACTTCCCCATATACTTCAGTGTTATGTAAAACTTATCTTTCATTAAGATACATGAAGCAACCCTGATTTGCACTCAGGTATTATCTCAGTAATCTGTGGTCTAACAATGTCAAAATAGCAACAGCAACAGCAAAAACAATAAGGTTTGGTTTTATTGGTGGTTAAAACCAAAACTTACAGATACGGATTTTATTTTGAATGCATAAATTCAGAAACTATTCAATATCAGCTACAGCTTCTTCTAGGTTTTCTGAATGGTTAACTGCAGTATTTATTGGAGTCCTACTTTTTCAACTTATTCTATTAAAATTATTTTTCATGATATAATGCCATGACTACACTTACAGTGATATATATGCATATATATGTATATAAAACTCAAAATTTATATGGTTTTAAGTAAATATGGTAGTATTTCTATTGCTGAAAAAGTCTTAATTCATTTAAAATAGTTACTTTGAGAGCATATATATTTATTCCAATGATTCATTTCTGAAAGGATCTTTAAAAAATTTTTTAAATTGTATCCATAACCATGTCACATGAGAAAATTAGGTTGATCTTGACCTTAATAGACCTGGAATTATGTAAAGGAAAGTTAGGGATTGTGGAATTAGAATAAGCTTTTATTCACATTTTTTCACATAGTTCACCAGGAAAAAGATTTATTTTTTCATTTTTGTTTTTTCTCTCTATTTTAAGTGTTATACATTATCAATAGGGATATTTTATGTGACTTTGGGAAAAAAAAATTTCTGAGGATTAATGATTTCCTATGTTTAATGTCTTAAAAATATAAATTGTAAGTGCTAAATTTCTTTTGTCCAGACTTCTCTCTCTCTGTTTCTGTCTCTCTGTCTGTCTGTCTCTCTCTCTCTCTCTCTCTCTCTCTCTCTCTCTCTCTCTCTCTCTCACACACACACACACACACACACACACATAATTCAGACAATTGTTCTGTTCAATAAAACTCTAAAAGCAAATAACCACTTGTAATTAAAGTATGACAAATATTTTAGCATTGTTAAAAATAATTTTGCTTTGCATATGGTGGTGATGGCAAATATGACAATGTGGTATTGTGGAATAAACTTTGGGCAAGATGAAAAGCTCTAAAATGTTAAGTTACAACAGAATTTTTTTTTGCTTTTTTTCAAATTTCAGGAAATGTAGCCTCAATTTAAGAAGTAGGGGTAAGAAAAAAGATACTAAAAATTGTCATGGGGTTTGGTGAAAGGTTCATTCCTGCACACCATCTGTTACTTACCAATCTTATGCAGCCCTGATTCAATTCATTCTATTTCAACCCAATATGGTTGATCAAATATATTCAAATATAATTCAGTAGGTAATTATTAAGGATCTGTTGCTGTTGTTTTTTGTCCTTCATTATTGAAGAAGATCATGATTTCAGGGGAGCAATACCATGACATACAATAAATCAAGTGAGAGTGGGCAACACAAAGTCACCAACCTCAGTTTCTCCTCCAGACTTATGTGAATCCAATGGCAAGACACAGATCAGGATGACTAGAAATGTCTCTGGATGCAATGGGAGACCTTGGCCTTTTTTTTTTTTTTTTTTTAAATTATTTTTTATTTTTATTATATATTTTTTTATAATATTATCCCTTGTATTCATTTTTCCAAATTATCCCCCCCTCCGTCTACTCCCTCCCCCCGATGACAGGCAATCCCATACATTTTACATGTGTTACAATATAACCTAGATACAATACATGTGTGTAAATACCATTTTCTTGTTGCATAATAAGCATTAGATTCCAAAGGTACATGTAACCTGGGCAGACAGATATTAGTGCTAACAATTTACATTCACTTCCCAGTGTTCCTTCTCTGGGTGTAGCTACCTCTGTCCATCATTGATCAACTGGAAGTGAGTTGGATCTTCTTTATGTTGAAGATTTCCACTTCCATCAGAATACATCCTCATACAGCATTGTTGTTGAAGTGTACAGTGATCTTCTGGTTCTGCTCATTTCACTCAGCATCAGTTGATGTAAGTCTCTCCAGGCCTCTCTGTATTCCTCCTGCTGGTCATTTCTTACAGAGCAATAATATTCCATAGCCTTCATATACCATAATTTACCCAGCCATTCTCCAACTGATGGACATCCATTCATCTTCCAGTTTCTAGCTACAACAAAAAGAGCTGGACCTTGGCCTTTTTTAAAAGTAAGGTCTTTAAAGGGTCTTACTTCAACTGAGACAATGTTCATTCAAGCAAAGAATAGACTCTTTTAACAAGTTAAAAAAAAAAAAAAAGTGGAGGCAAGAATAGGGAGGAAGATCCTCAGGGTTTTTGGACAAAACAGAAAAAATTGCTTTTTACACTCACTCTGAGGTAAAAATGACCCAAACAGTACCTAAACATGACCAACTGGGGTTTGGGCTAGGACTTATTTATTGTTGGCTAATTAGTGAAAGTCAAAGTGATTTGGGTTTAAGATATGGTTTTAAAAAAGGAAATCTAGTGTGAATTTTAAGATGTTGTTTGAGGTTTCAGGTATCAAACTTTATATTTGTAAGAAACAAAATATCTTACCATTGACCACTGATGAATGCAGGAAAGATTTATTTTTACATTGTTTCATGAATTAGGTGAACAGACACAACTTTAAAACTCCAAAGACATGATTTTATTTCCTACCCTGAAGCACAAGTCCCTCCCCTTTCCCCATTAATTGGATGCTATAGAAGTTACATGACATGAATCTCCCACCCCTCATTACATAGCCAGTCCCTGCTCCAAAGGAACTTCCGAATCTAGAAGGAGGGGAGGTAACAGAGGAGGACTTAGGGCAAAGAACAAAAGATTGATTATTTTTAAATTTTAGGCCAATACCCCTGATTATAAAAATCAGTCTTTGCCCTCACCTCAAGGAGCTTATAATTTTGTGGGTGAAGATAACCTCCACCCTTGATGATTCCTTGATGTACTTGTGGGTTTCAGTTTTCTGGTTTAGGTTCCATTTTTCCAATTTAATTTTCATAACTATGGAAATCAAATGTCCATCCATTTCTTACAATTTCCCTCTTTTCTTTCTTTCTTTTTTTTTTTTTTTATAATTTGGTTTCCACATCCTTTTCTAATTTCTCAAACTTGGCTATTTTCTTTTTTTTACATTCCACTTCATAGAAGCTTATTAATGCCTGCACAGATCTAATTATACAAGATGGATAATTAATCCCTGCTAATTCTTCTGACAAGTCTGCACTAGAGGTGAAACTATTTCCAATTATTTCCTTCTTTTTGCTAAAAACCTTTCTGGAGTCATTCTGTTTTCCTATGCCATTCTACTAGTGGCATCTAACTACTCTGCTATTCACTTCCCTGCCTCTCTGGTGTAACTTATCCAATAATATTTACTCACCAGAGTAGGAATGACCCAAATCCAGAACTAGATTTCTTTGCCTTGAATTCATCATTTACTATCCTTGACTTAATTCTTCCTAATTCATTCTTACTTTCTTCATCAAATGCTAGGGTAAAAGGAATAGTCAATTGTATCAGTGCACAGATTCTCAGTTCCCAGGGAAAACAAGTTTGAGAGTGTTGCCTCCACAATACCACCCACGGTTATGCTCAATGCTGAAAAATTGCCAGTGCTATCCTCAGTTACATTCCAGGATCACATACATGTCACTGCAGTCTTTAGATTTTGGAATCTTTCACTGTGCCTCATGAGGGGCAAACTGATTGATCTCCATAGCTAAGAGAATATTATAGCCTGGTTTATTCTCTCACAAAAGGGAAAGATAGAACAAAGCACTGCAATTCTCCCCAGGAATGTTATTTTGGAAAAAGAAGGATCTCACACTTGAATTCACTCTCATGTTTTTCCATACCCAAAGGGTATGATACTATCTGAGCATGGGACAACCCATAGCACAGACATAGAAATTGGTTTTTGTTCAGATTCTTTACAAAGTACTTTTTACCAAATCTACTCAGGCATTGGTGTCTATAGCTTGCCTTAAGTCCTAGACTTGATTCCAAATCTTCTTAAGATGTATATCTAAATATTGCTTGTAGCAAAACAAACACTATTCCAAATTGGACAATCAATTCCAAAAAGTATTTTTTCTCTATTAGGACAGAAACATGTATTGTAACTATTTGCTGTAGCTAGTCAAGCCTCTACAATTCTATAATTTAACAGCATCAAACTGAAATATTTGTGGGATATCTTTCTCAGTAATATTAGCCTGATATCCCCCACCCTGAGTCCCAAATACTGTTATAGCAGGGGAGTAGCAATAATCCTACATAACTTCTCCCCTTCACAGAATTGATGAACTCCTTACAGGGAACCCACTCAGACACTGTGTAGTTTGGGGGTCCATTTATCAACCAATCCCAGGATCTTCCTGAACAAATGGGTCTCAAAATCTTTTGGGGTAGGACAATGGTCTCATCTTCTGAAATCACTTCCTGCTGAGAATGGGTGTTGAGCTGAGGCATGCTACAGGATCCAGTCAGACACCTGAAGCTGGCCAAAACAGCTATCTAGTGCTGATCATTTGAAGGTAAATTGATCAAATCCTAGAGGAAAGTAAGCCTAAGAGAACTAGAGAAAGAAAGAGCACAAGAAGTCAATTCTCATTCTTGGGAAATATGCTTATATCTTCTCTGAAAATTCTGTAAATAGCTAGTTAGGTATCATCTTTTAAAATAAAGAATACATTTTAATCCAAAAGCAATTTTCAGAAAGGGGGAATCTCATCAAAATAACAGAGGAATTCTCAAAATCCTTCTTTAATAGATCTCATTTACCTGATCAAAGAAGGATATTGAGATAGAGAGATGAACTCAGAACTCAGCATGAGGGATATGTGTAAAGTCTCTCTCTACCAGTATTTTTTTAAATCACTAAGAGAACGGGGAAGAAGATATTCTCCCTCTTTTGCCAGGGTCTGTTGTAGGATGGACTGGGAGTGACCAGTATAGATTGGCCAGCAGCTTTTCATATATATTATTCAAAAGAAAAGATATTTGTACCACAGTACATGCTATACAAACAAATGTTCCCACATTAGCAACAAACTTAAATAAAATTCATTTTCCTATTCATGTAACAATATTCCATAAGTTACATCCTTCTGAAAAAAAACTTGAATATACTAAAATCCTCTTCTCTAAACCATATTAAAGATGTTTCAGCTTTAGTTTCAATAATCAATAAAATAACAGTTCAAACTTTTAAAGACCTTATTTCATACAGTCAATACATCTAGCAACAGATAGATGTCTAGGCTAAATACTCATTTATCTAATTATAAGATATAATTGCTACATATTTCCCTATAAAATCTATTTATGATCCAACTCAAGGCTGCTGCCTTCCTTTGGGTCAGTAGGCCAAGGTACTCTACCTCTTAGTGTCTTTCCTTCCCCCCCCCCCACTCCTTGTCACGAGGTATGTCTTCTAACTCCACTATGCTTCCCAACCTCATTTCTCCTTACAGCTAACAAACTCTTTTAAGGGTGCTAAGTCCCTTTCAGGGTTTAGCCGCTGGCTAACGTTATGCTAATCTCATGGGGTGTTTCCTTTCTCCTGACAAATGGCAAGTTTCACTAAGAAACTTGTTCTTTCCATATTAATTATTAAAACCCCTTTTTATGGTCCCCCACTCTATTTCATACTTACCATTCCTCGTATCTATTATATTTCTCCACTTAGTAATCTCTTCCCTAAATAAATCTATCTTTTGCCAAAGAGACTGGACACTGAATTCTTCACATGACCGAATCCCAACTTTTGGTGTTTACATTAGCTGATGTCTACATCATTTTTGGGTCCTTGAACTACATCATTTGATGCCAGTCCAACATCTCACTCCTCTCTTTCTCTCTGTGGCCAGCATCATAATCTACATCAATAGTATTTATCAATTTTAGATTTACACATTCTGACTATAATCCCAAATAACTTAATTAGCAATCTCAATATTTATTAGTGATAGTCAAATAGACATAACAGGGTCTATCACAAAAGTGGTTAGGAATATCATATAATTTACAGTCAAGTTTTTAATTTTAACATATAAATCAACTGAAAAAATTAGCACTTTAGCTTGTGGGATTCTAACTGGATTTTCCATTCAAACTATCAATTGCTTTTGCAAATCAATCTTTCTTGTTTCTTTTTTTAAAAACTGCCTTTTTAAAACTTTCTATAAAATTTTATAAATTCTCCATTAAGATTCAGAATATAAGTAATATCTAAATAATTTTAGAGCAAATTTCACAAAATTTATGCCTTATGTTCAGCAGAACTCACAAAATTTTAAAGCACTACTCATATAACTTATACAAATTGTCCAATATAATTTAACAAGCAACATAGTACCTTAAATATATTTCATTTAATTAAGAGATAGAAACATTGAAACTCTTTAGCTAAGTTACCGGAGAACTGTTTTAATACTCATTTTTAAAACTTAAAATCAAATAAAATAGAGATTTAAATTTCTAGTAGCAATACTTCAATATTAATGCACACATATTTCTAAAATCTTATTCCCAAATGCATCAGTTGAAAATAATTCTATCATATCAATTTAAACACATTAACTTAGACCCCATTTTTTTTAGAAAACACCTTCCTCTCAAAAACTCCATTCTCCTAAACTGCTAGAAATCTTTGAAATGGCAATAAACTATTTGATACCTGAGATAGATGCAGACCTCAGAAAGCAAAATGGCAATGGCTCCTATCTCCCCCACCCTTTAATTTGTATTCTTTCCTATGTGGACTGCTCTATTGGGAAGAGGAAAAGATTTTAATATGTAAAGTGGATTTCCATACTAAATTTCTTCAAGTCACATGGAAATAGGTTATAGTCTTTTACTGAATAAAGAGTTCCTGAGAAGAGGGACTCTTGTGGAGTGGGGTGGGGGATCGTAATTTTCTTCTCTAAAGTGTAATGTTTTCTTTTTAGGGGTTTTCTTGGGGTCTCTGGAGGCAGCCTTTGTTTCAGTTCAGTAATCACACCAAATGTAGTTAGGTATTAAACTCCAAATCCTTTCCAAGTCTTGTCTCCTTTCCTGCAGCCCCATTAGCTTTCTTAAAGGCCTTCTGTAGTCTTGATTCTGAGAGCTTGAGCTCTGGCTTCTGAATCTCCCAGACTGAATCCTGGCTAAGGCTCCTAGCTTAAATATGCTCTCTTAAAGGTGTGAATCTTGTAGAACTCCAGTAAGTACTAAGTACATGTACTGAACTAGAGAACTATTAAATACCATGCTAAATAATCATTGTCTCTATCAATTCCACTGACTTAGCACTTTGTTTCAAGTTCTGGCCCATAACAGAGAATGTTGGGGAACATAGGGACCCATCTAGAGAGAAATTGATTGACTCCCGAACGGTGTTTTTGGGAAGCCTACCGTTTTTTGGACAGATTGGACTGGATATAAGCCCACATGTAGCAGCCATGGCTGTAGGTAGAGAACCTTGAAAATATAAGGAAAATTCAGGTTATTTTGCATCCAGATGCTCAAAACAAGTACTTTTAAATCCCAAAATGGCCATTTCTTTTACTTTGTAATTCAGCTGATTGAGAGAAACATTAGACAAAATATAGATTCACACACACAAAAACTGCTTTTAAATTTCTTTTTTTTCTGTCTAGTACAGAATTGTTCCCTACTTCCTGGAGAAGAACCTCTTCTCTTCTGGGACCCTACTTCTTTACTTCTCCCCTAGAGTTTCTTGTAAATATTTCTTTGCACCACAGTGTGGAGATCTCCACATTTCAGTGATCCCAGATCACTAATATTTATTCAAATCTAGATTTTCTGACATCTCCTCTCTTCCAGGACAATATGAGAGTTATGTCCCAAGAACTCTCATTCCTTGGTGCCATTAAATTGGGAAATTACCAATCTGTCTGACACCATAACATGCCCCCAGTCACCAAAGGCAATACTAGATAGTCCACATTCTTACCTTTGCTCTGTGCACAGAGTTGCTTGATTATTGCAGAACCTACTCTAGTTCCCATCCTGATTTCCTGGATTCATCAATGGCCTTACTTATCAACATGGTCCTGGAATCCTAGACTATGAGGGGAGCTGATCCAGGAGATTATTGAAATCATCCTCCTTGTCTTTTTAGTGCTTCAACAAAGACCACCCTGAACTTATGTCTAGACCCCAGACAAACTTTTCAAGAATTTCACTGATTCACTGATGAATATAGGAAAGATGTATAGATGCAAGAATGGGTGCCTAAGTAAACACACCTTTGAAACTCCAAAGGCAGTATTTTATTTCCTATCCTGAAGCACAAGTCCCTCCCTTGATTTGCCATTAATAGGATGTTACAAAATCTCCACCCCTTATTATATAGCCAGTTCCTGCTCCAAAGAACCTTCAATTCTAGAACAGGGTAGGGTGGGAGGGTAATAACAGAGGAGAGCTTAGGGAAAAGAACCAAAGATTCTTTTCAAATCTCTGGCCAACACTCATGATTACAAAAGGCAGCTCCTGCTTCCAAGGATCTTACTTTCTTTTGTGGGAAGATAAACCTCCACCCTTGATTATTACTTGATGTTCTTATGGGTTTCTAATTTAAGTTTCTTTTCTCCAATTTAATTTTCATAACTGTGGAAACCAAAATGCCCATCCATTTCTCACACATTCCTTTAGGTAAAGCACTCATGAAAAGGAAAGGAAAGAAAAAAAAAAGAGAGAGACAGACATAAAGACACAGAGATGAAAACATAGAGATACAGAGAGATACACAAAAAGAAAGGAAAGAAAAAAGGGAAAAAGAGAGAAATAAGATAGGAAGGAAAAAGGGAGGGGAGGAAAAAAAGAGGAAAAGAAGGAAAATATTTTCCCAACTGACCAGTTCCAGTTTGTTCTCCAGTGGGAGGGCAGCCTATTCACAGAGGTTGTTGTGTGTCCTTCATTCTGGATTAGGACCATGACATCAGGTAGCTAATACCTTGATGTCTAAGGCAGTAGAAAGTCAGCCTCACTTTCTCCTTAGGAAAGCAGAAGATTCTGGGTGGGAATACATGAAGCATGCATGATAGGTACTAAGTACTGGAAATATAAAGACAAAATAAAAAAAATTCCCTGTCCAAGTATGCCATGATTGCATTGCAAGGGAACAGCACACACATAGATAAGCATATACAAAATGACCTGAGGAAGAAGGGAACAGGAATAACTAGAGATAATAGGAAAAGCTACTACAGGATATGGCACATGAACAGAGGCTTCCTCATCTGTGCTTATAGGTTAATCTGGCTTTTTAAGTCCAACTAAAATCCTGTCTCTTATGGAAAGTCTTTCTTAATCCATTTGGATTCCAGAGCCTTTTCCTTTTTCATTGTTTTCTATCAATCTTGCATAGAGTTTGCTCACACATATTTTTTGGTTTATTGTCTCCCTTCTTAGATTATCAGTTTCTTGAGGGCAGGGACTATCTTTTACTTCTTTTTGTCTCCTTAGCTGCACAGTGCTTAGCATAATAATAGGAGCTTAATAAATTTTTATTGATTATTTTTTTTTCTTTATTATTTAATGTTTCGCTAATTTGCATGCTATCCTTGGGCAAGGGCTATGCTAATTTTCTTCATATCTTTTCAATTTTAATTTATGTGCTGCCATTACTGACTGGAGGAAGTCAGTGAGCCCAAGAGAGAAAATCTTGAAATGAATGTGTAGGGATGGGGTAAAAGTAATGGTAGAGGGAAGGAAGATGCAGACAGCACATCTTTTTTGAGCTATCCCTCTCCCCCACCATGGCCATAATTTTCCATATTTACTCTCAGTAGTGGAAAAGAGAATTACAGAAACTGTCTTCAAAGCTGTCCCTGAGGAGCCTATATATATATATATATATATATATATATATATATATTTATATATATTATATATCTACTAAGAGCCATACATTCAGGGGCTTAAGGGCAGCTAGATGGCACAGTGAGCACTGGTCCTGGATTTAGGAAGACCTGAGTATAAATCACTTACTTGCTGTATGACCCTGAGCAAGTCGCTTAACTCTTTGCCTCAGTTTCTTCATCTGTAAAATGATCTAGAGGAAAAAAATGACCAACAAGTCTAGTATTTTTGGCAAAAAAACAAACAAACAAATGGGGTCACAAGTAAAAAGCAAAAGAAATTTATACATATAAATATATATATATTATAATTTAATATAAATATATATATGCTATATATAATATATCCTATATGGATATTAATAATAATGAAATCAAAATTCTCTATGACAAGTGACATAGAATATATAATAACTAATCAAGACAAGTTCATCCAAAAGATACCTGCTATACATCAAGCACTGTGTGTTAAAGCACTTTATTACCTTTTTTTGCTTCAGTTTCCTCAGACAGAAAATGGGGATACTAATGGCACCTATCTCCTATGATTATTGTGAGAATTAAGTGAGATAATAATTATAAAGTGTTTAGTGCAGTGTTCGGCACATTGTGCTATATGTCAGTTTTTATTTATTATTATTATTAGCGCTGTGCTGAGCATTGTGGATACAAACATGGCAAAGAAAGATAATTTCTGCTCTCAAGGATCTGATAATCTAATGGCACTAAGACAATATACACAAGAAAACTGAAAAGTAGAGATTGGATGGACACCAGAGATTATTCAACTCACGGTATTCCTAGGAATCAAAAACAAGTAGAATACTCATGGAAAACAAAGCATACTCTGCCATACATAAAAGGAAGACTGGGAGAAATTTAGTGCCCTACCTTCCAGCACTCCAGAGGGGCAAATAATTGTTCTGAGATGCTGTCTCAAAGCCTAATCCTCCCATTCTCTCATTCTCTGGAGAGAACATGGATATTCTTGCTCTCATAGTCTTCTTCACAGTTTCTATTCACTCAAATTCTCCTAGGTGCTCTGAGGCTGGGCTAGACAAGATTATTGTAGTTTTATTTTTTATTTTATTCTAGTTGTTGTTAAAGTCCCAGATGGATCACAAGTTGGAAGTGAAGCACTTAAGGCTGCTTCTCCTATTCTTCCCTAAGTATGTAGTTTCTTTAGTACCAAAATATCTATCAAGTAGAGCCTTGCTATTGTCATCACTGCCTCCTACACTCTGACTTCAGCTTTACTTTGAGAGGCACCCAGCTTTTTTGAGTTAAGCTGGACTTATCAAAAGATTTCTGACTCTAATTGTCCCAGATGCTACAGGTAGTGGTGGATGAACTTGTTTCCTGGAGAAATAAAGAAAGCAGGATACTCTCATTCTTCCATCTCTACCCTCCCATGTTTGTATCTGTGAAGGCTGCTTTCCCATGCCTGTGGGACCAGCTGCTCTTTTAACGCCACTAGCCCTGCTTCATTTGTAGCTCTGAGTAATAGCTGCTGCTATTAGAACTGAGTTCTGAGTAATAAGTGATCTTGTCAATTGCTGATAATAATACCAAAACAATAAGACATTTCTTGCTATCATTAAGCTTAAAATATAGTTGGGAAAAAGAGACATACATACATACATATATATGGAACAAATAAAAAAAAATTCCATATATGATTGTGTCAAAATGACTGGCACATACAATAAGTATTAATGAGTTCAGAGAAGAAACAAATAACTTGGGCTAGACTAGGTTCAAGAACACTTTATGAAGGAGGTGGGATGTAAGTTTTAATAGGGAATGCAAGCCTTGATATGAGCCTGGTTATATCTGGAAAAAAAGGTAAGCACAGCTGGTACTTGATATGAAGCAAGGATAGAGTAGGAGAACTGATAGAATTGTTAAGTATAAAAGGGAAATAGGAAGAATAAAAGATGAGAAATAATTCTCCATGAAGAATTATTTCCTTAAAGTCTTGAGATATTATTAAAGCATATATAATAAAAATATGGGAAATGGTCTCTTAATTTATGAATTAGGATACAAGAGATATGGCTATCTATCACATGTATCTATCACATAGGCTCTGTGATAAAAATAGATTTGTAGATATTATTGTTCTCATTTTGCCAGCAGAAGACCTGGGATTGGTGTAGAAAAATGACATATTCAGGGCTACTCAATTTAAGGAGGGAGGGAAAAAAGCATTTAGTGAGTACTTATTAAGTGTCTTATACTGTGTTAAAATCTAGGGATACAAATAAAAGCAAAAGGCAGACCCTTCCCTTGAAGAGCTCAAAATTAAATTGGGAGACAGCATGAAGATAATTGTATAAACAAGCTTTATTGAGGATGGATTAAAAATAACTAACGGGAGGAAGATATTAGAGTGGAGAGGAATTAGGAAAGCTTCCTATAAAGAGTGAGAATTTAACTGTTATTTGAAGAAATCCAAGGAAGTAGGCAGGTGAAAATGAGGAAGGAGAACATTTTAAATGTGGAAGATAGTAAAATGTCTGAAGTTGGGAGAAAGTGTGTCTTGTTCCAGGAACAGCAGGGAGGCTAGTAAGACTGGCTTGCTGAATAGATGATGGTTTTAAGGGACATTAAATGACAAAAAGAGGATTTTATAGTTGATCCTGCAGGGGACAAGGAGCTGTTGGGATTTCTTGAGTGGGGACATTGGTTGATCAGGATGATATTATCAGAGTTATGCTTAAGGAAAATCACTTTTACAACTTAATGCAAGATAGATCAGGGTAGAGAGAGACATGCTAGTGTGATCAACAATCTGTAAAAGTTTTCTCTAGGAGATAGCATATACATAGAACCTTGAGGCATGCTGAAGAGTCTAAGAGGCAGATTTAAAATGAGTTCATTACAGCTACATTACTACATTACTAATTACTACTAGCTACACTATTCCACGAACTACATGCAAGGGAATGGAGGCAAGATAAGGACTTTTAGGTCTGTTAAATAGCAAGTTACATTGTATGCCTCTTTGGCTAAAATTAACTTGCTATAATAGGGGTAGAGGAAGGATAATATGCAATTAGTTGGGAAAGACATTGAAAAAGACAGGTTTTGAAAGTATTCAAAGGTTAAGCTGAAGTATTTATTGCATTTTATCCTGAAAGGTAATAGAGAGTCAGTGAAATTTTTTCATCTCAGAATTGTCATTTGCCCCCTTTTCCACACAAACTTTTCAAATTTATAAAGGTTTTCCATTTACCAGAGGCTCCTTCATAGCAACCCCATGAAGTAGGTAGTACAAGTTAGATAGTGCAAGTAAGTACTGCAATTATTAATATTATTATTAGCATATGGCAAAATGAGATTTATCGAGATTTAGAAGCTTGTATGTACTTGGGGACTTAACCTGTAAGCGTGATTGCTATAAAGCTCTAAGCATAGGATACTAGGAGAATTGCAGTGTTATTTATAAGATTATGCCTTGAAGCTATGTTTCTTTCATTTTAGCTCACTATTTAGTCTTCTTGATTATTTTTTTTAAAAGCTTTCAATAATTCTCTGTTAGCTATAACAGAAGATGCAAATTCCATATACTGAAATTTGAAGTCCTCTGCAATTTTCTGCCAAATTAAGTGAAGTTTAATCTATTACTTCTCTCATTGTCAAATTATATTATTATGTGTTTCCCAAATACATGTTTCCAATTCTTTGTGTTTTTTCAGTCTCTCCCCCATACTTCCTCATCTGAATAATCTTCCTCTTATGTTTGGCCTGCCTACTCATCAGTCGATCATCAGACAAGATTTATTAAATGCCCCAAAGACAAAAGTAAAGTGTTTGAATAGTCTCTATCTTTGTGGAGATTGTGTGTATGTGTGTGTGTGTGTGTGTGTGTGTGTGTGTGTGTGAGAGAGAGAGAGAGAGAGAGAGAGAGAGAGAGAGAGAGAGAGAGAGAGAGAGACAGAGAGAGAGACAGAGAGAGACAGAGAGAGAGACAGAGAGAGAAAAAAAGAGAGAGAGAGAAAGAGAGAGAGAGAGAGAGAGAGAGAGAGAGAGAGAGAGAGAGAGAGATGGTTATGAAAATACATTGATATTAATATCGATATTGACATAGGAATGAGATAATGGGCAAGGCTGTTTGGGGAGAATGGATATCCTAAGAGATGAGGTGGGAGGATCAAGGCAATTCTTCAACTGGCACTTAAAGCAAGGATTCAACCTCTGAGATTTAGAGGCTACATTGGGATTGTGTGGAAAGGATGGCCAATGCAAAAGGATTTTATTTAGTAGGGTATGATGCCATCAGATCTGTGCTTTGTTTTAACAAAATTACTCTGGTAGCTATGTGGAAGACAGATTGGAAAACCTGTTCAAATATTATCTCTTCCATGAAGCCTTCTTCATTCCTCCAAATGGGAGTTTTCTCTCTGTCCTTGGCTCTCCCCTTTGCTCTCAGTATGTTGTATACATTATACTTTGCAACCTAATTGTTGGTTTGCATGGAACAATACCTCTACAAGACTGAGTTCCATGAAAGTAGAGGCTTTAATCTTTTTCTTTCTTTATTATTTTCTTTCTTTCTTTCTTTTTTTTTTTTTTTTTTGGATATTCCTCAATGATTAGGAATGTGTCTAACATTCATTAAATGAATTCTTTTTATTGTGATTCATCCTGTAAATATAAGGTTCATAAAATGGTTTCCAATATGTCTACATACTCACAAAGTAAATATCTAAGATAGCATTAACACATGAGATTGAATTCTGTAACTTTTTTAGATTTTGATCAGGCATTTTATAATTCTTGAACCTAGATTTTTAAGTGTATTATGAAAGATTATAAGGCTAAAAATGGAAAAAAAATGCATTAAGGGAAAAGTTCTCAGTGACAGGTTAGAGTTTTGCATATTCCTTCAGCTGTTATCATGCTAATGGATTCCTTACAATCTGCATTTTTGAATAGTTTTTATACTATGACAGTAATTATAAAACTTAATAAAAATCCCTGAAGCACAAAACAGAGCTGAGTTATGGGAGCTATTATTGGCATTGACAAGCTATAATACTATGTATATTCAGAATACAGTATATTCAGAATGCTATGAATAGCACTGACTGCATATAGCTAATCTATAGTACAGTATGTCCTAGGTGAGATGCTACCTCCTCTTCATTTTATTCAGAGAAAGTGGAATATTAAAGGTTCTTAGAGTGATTCTTGATATCTCAATAGATTGTAATCTTCTTGAGAGCAGAGACCATTTCAATTTTTCCGTTATACTCCCAGTGCTTAGTGCTGTTCCTTACTATAATAGACACTTAAGAAATGTGCATTAGATGAGTAAATAAGATTCTTAAGCATATAAAGAATGGGGCAAAATCCTTCATCCTTCCTTAGTGCTTGACTATAAAGTCTAGGACCAGACTTTCCAAACTATTTTGCTAAAGAAGGATGATTTAAGGGCACGTAGAAAAAAGTTACCAGAAATATTTATTTTAATTTCACAGGTTTGGAGTTTTTGTGATTAACTCTATACAGATTAATGATTTCTTCTGGGAGTTTATGTGATTTTGGTATTTGCCACAATGAAAATGTTGGTAGTTTGTATTTGGCACTGCAAGGCTGATCTACTTAAGGATATCTGTGAAGTCATTTAACATAGTCATAATTCTTTTTTTATTTGATAAATATGTTAAAACTCTTAAGTCTAGTCTCTTCTGTATTCTTTGAGAAGTGAGAAAACCAGTTAATTCTCTCTTACAGGTTTTGGCTTACCTCATAGGAAATGCCTACTTTGTTGATGAAGAATGAATTCTTTGATTTAGCATATTTGTATGAAGCACTTTAAGTTTGCTTGAGGACTTTGCTAAAGGAACTGTATAGTATCCTCCCTTTTCTTGTATATAAACAGAAAAAAAATTGAGTTATACGACTTTGTCCTAAGATTTATAGGTTAAGCTCTGTGAGTACTTATTTCCCTTTTAAATTTAAAGGAATTTTCTTGGTTACCAATTCA
The DNA here is from genome assembly GCF_048593235.1 of Sminthopsis crassicaudata. Taxonomy (NCBI): domain Eukaryota; kingdom Metazoa; phylum Chordata; class Mammalia; order Dasyuromorphia; family Dasyuridae; genus Sminthopsis; species Sminthopsis crassicaudata. The sequence continues at coordinate 157,555,298 of NC_133619.1, forward strand.
TTCTCTTTGCTTTCCCAACTAATTTACTGGGTTTTAGTATAAACAGTATTTTGATAATATAACTAAGAATATTCTCTAAATCCCAGTAGCATTTTTGTTAATGTTTGTCAGAAATTTCTTAAAGGTCTCAATGTGTTTTCTTCACTTATCATTCCAAAAATTGAATGCAAATGAATAGTTTTTAAGTGAAATTATAGAGTATTTTTATTATACTTTTCTTCTGGTGTGACCAGTAATTTCCAATAAGAAAATGATAATATCTATTCAATGTTATCAAGGATAATATTTCTTTTGCATAAGAAAATTTTGGAATACAAAGTGATATAAAAGAACCAAATAAGTAAGTTATTTTGTCAGTCTCTTTAGAGAGCACCTCAATGAAATCATAAAAACATATATCCATTTTAAAAGGTTATACATTTAGATCTAATTGAGACCATAAAGAGTCATCTAGTCCTATGCCTTCTTTTTACAACTATTGGGAGATGAGGAACAGATAGATTAAATTCCTTGCCCTAGGTGTCATATGTGGCAAAGTCAGACTTAAAGTTCAGAGTTTAATCCAACAGCATTCACTAGAGTGTGAGTGCCATGACATCAGGGAATGTCCTTTATCTTTCCTTGAAACTTTAGATCTTAGCATAGTGCCTCACAAAAGTTTAATAAATGATTGATTAATAAATGATCTATTAAACCCTCAGTATATTGGAAAGGCAGAGCAATCAAGAACTTTATCATAGTAGTTAGTCTCAATGATTAGATGAGATCTCTTTCAAGCATATGTGAAAAGCAATAAAAATTTTGCTGTGACTTAAACAGAGAGGGATATATGTGCATATATATATTATAATTCACATACATATATTTATAGATACACTTACTTATGTTTATATTTCCATCAGTACCAAGAAACACACAAATGAAAAGAGAGCAAGTCATTTGTCTCCTTCCTAGAAAGAAGAAATATGAAATCTTTTGCTTTCTATGTTGCCCAAGAGAATGAAATACTAAGTGAGTGAACATAAGTGCTTCAAGGATAAAATAAAGAGAAAAAAGACTGCCAAAGGGCAAAGGGGACTATAAACTTTTATTAGTAGTTTGGAGAGTATAATAATGAAACAGAGGGAAAAAAAAAAAAAGAAAAACTAGGGGATGTTTGTAACAGCAACACCAACAACAATAATAATGATAAGCAAATAACTATTAGTCTACAATCTTAGGAGGCAGAAAGTTTGGTTTTTTTGTGTACTGTTAATAATATGTGATTTTTTTGAGGGTTGTAAAGCATTTTGTGTACATTAGTTTGAGTCACAGAAGCCATTTAAGAAAGATACCATTTTAACTTTCAAGGGGTGAGGGGAGGGAAATAGGAACCTAAACCCAGAGAGGTTATTTGGGTTACCTGATTTCATTTAACACATATTA